>NW_009930397.1:50179-121164 GCF_000696875.1 Nestor notabilis | reverse complement strand
CCTACAAGTCTCTAACTCTTCAAAAAATATACTTTTTACTTTTTTTGCTTCTTTCCTGCCACCACGTTATTCCCCCTTCTTTTACTGACTGCTGTGGCTGCCTGTCTTCTCAGTGTGTGAAGTAACATTCACATCAAATAGAGAAGGAAGTGCAGCAGGCTTTTAACTTCAGCTGTGGGCACAGCTGGGGGGAAGCTGCTTTCTAGCAGCAGGAAACATCGTCGTCTTGTTCTGTAACAATTTCTGAGGTTGGTTTTCCCCAGATCAAAATGTAAAAAAGACTCCACTTCATCCAGAGATTTCATTTATACTTATGTGTGTGTGTGTATACATATTCACACACACGCAAATAATATATTTTCTTTAATCTTGACCTCCTCTCCTCTCAGTATTCCTCCTCCACCTCAGAGCAAAGAGAATCTCCCTGAAAGGCCTGAACCTATGGAGTGTAAAAACAGGAGAGAGATTATCTTGTGCCTTTTTCTGTTTTTTGTCATCATTCTCCTTTTTGGTTGGATGACAGCACCATGATCTAGAGAGAGAGTGAGACAAGCAAACTGGCTGTACTCTGCCCCATTTGGCAGAGAATACTAAGATCCTCTGAAATTAAAGTTCATGGTTTTAATAGCATTTTTGAGACCTCATCTTGCATATTAGAATTTAGCCAGGTATTAGGTAATTTAGATAATAAATTCTCTTCAAAGTGACCCATCATCTTAGTATTTATTTTTTTTTTCTAAAGGATGTAAGGCATAAAAGCAAGCTTTGTAGTTTTATATCTGTCAGCATGTCACATAAATATCTCAGTAACTACTGATCTTATCACCATAAAACTTCCATTTATACAGTTAGACATGTCATGTTGGTCAGTTGCACAAAAAGTTAAGCACATGCAATATTAAACTCCAACCAATGCCAGCTCCATTAGCCCACATCTTGAAGTTCTCTGTGAACACTATCAGAGGAGAAGTGGGGGAGGAGCAGGAGGCAGCATACAGTGGATTCAAATGAGGATGGACTTACGCTGAAAACTACTGAAATGATGAAAAGAGATTGCAGAGGGATGTTTGGAGTCTTCGTATTTACCAAAAAAATCAAAAGATCTGTTTTCTATTTGATGAATTACTTTAAGAATTTTAAAGACCTTATATAATTTATTTGATTGTATTATTCATTTTTATCAGAAGATTGGTCTAGCAGCATTTCCAGTTGTATCACCTTTGCACATCTCAACTTGCCATCTTAACAATTATATTACTTTTGTAATATTTTTATATTAAACAGCTGTTAAATTCAGTAAATGCTGAAGTTACTAATTTTTTTAGGATTGAGACTGGTTGCTAGCTCAGACTTGGCAGGAATTTGTCTTTAAAAAGCAGTGTAAGCAATTATTTATCTGGAGTAAAGTTTGTTGGGAGTAATAGTTTAGAAATTGTGCAATCTTTTAATTTGATTTATGCTTAAAAAGTTCTCATAAATACCACAGTTAATACTGATTACTACTCTTAAGCTCTACCACAGTTTGTGGTTTAGGCCCTGTAAGCTGAAGTAGTTTGTGTCTAGAAATTTTTTGCATAGTAGGTTATGTTTAAGTCCAGGGATTGTCAGGTTAGGGGATGTTAAGGGAAAGTTCTTATAAAACATACATGCTTAATTATGTGCTTAATTCAAGCAAGTAATGGATGCATTTTATGTATGGAGACTATATAACTGAAAATATGTAACTGGTCCACTGTAAAGCCTGGAGTCTAACTTGGCTACCTCCATGTGCATACATACTTCCACATATACTGGCAGCACATTGCAGGTAGAGTAGGCGTTAAGTGCCACACTCATATTCGTGCTTGGGCCAAGTTATTCTGCTGATGGAAAATATTAAGTGAGTTGTCAACTTTGCATCTTTGTGCTTGTTTTCACATTTGTCTGGATTCAGCAGGTTAGCAGATTATTTACTCTAAGAAATACAGAGAACATCTCTCATACTTCACAGAAATACACGAGGCTGCTGCTGCTGTTTTTTTTTTTTTTTTTGGCAGCACTGATAGCAGAAAATCTCTCTTTTTCTGTTGTTAATGATACGAAATCGACTTTGCTATGGTATTCCCTACAGAAAACAGTGCATTAAAAATAATAGTGTTTAAATTCGGATGTATTCAAGAATGTCATAATATGAACGGTTAGTCCAGTATTCAGAAACGGTGAGACACCTGCAGTGCTGAAAACACATGTGCTGTGTAAAGGCACATAGTATTCTTAATTTCAGTTGAACCACTTATGTGTAGTCTCTGATTTTTCACTTAAAAATCATATTTAATTTAAGGCTGGGCTGAGTGTGTTTGTCACTGAGTCCACTATTGGGAAGACTGGTCATTATAAAAATATCAGAGCCAAGTTTGATTTGCCAGGATCCCAAATGAAGAGGAATCAAGGAGAATTTGAGTAGTGGCCTTTTTCCCTTCTCCTGAAGGAGACATTATCAACTCATTAGCTACAACCCTGCACAGAGGCCCCAACTGTGACTTTTAAAGCAAGAAATACATTTCTTGTAGTTAAGATTGACTTTCAGCATGCCAGCTGTCCCTCTTTTGGAAGGATTGGCCTTATTTTTCAAGTAGAACATGTGCCATCTTGATTACCCAAACTCTTAATTCAATGCTGTTTAATGCTTTGTCTCCTCAAAATATCCCTTATATCCAGCTTTGATTGGTGGGTAGCTGTACCAGTACTGATCAGCTTAATTACCAGTGTGAGGCAGCGCAATGCAGACATGAGGTAGCAGCACACCTTTCCCAGCATTCTGAGGTAATTAACCAAAAAATATTTCCCTGCCACCTGTCTAGCCTTGGAGAAAATCCAGATTTGTTTCCAAGAAGGAAATGAGAAGGGGGGATCAGAGCAGATTTTGGGTAGCAGGATGGCTTATCCATGTATTTTCTGCTCTTCCTAGAGTCATCTGCCGTGGTAGGCATGGAGGTGATGAAGGCTGGCACCCCCTGTCTTTCCCAACTCCCAGTATAGTATATGCAACAAAAAATATTGTAAAGGAGTAAGGTGAGTCATACAGGAATCCATGTGTTGTGATCTTCAAGGGTTTGTGAAGGCTGGAATGCCAAGAATACCTTTGGATGCATGAAGTAGAAACACCAACAAAGTTTGCATTTACTGCGGCCTGGCTAAAATTCCTCATTTTCTCTCAGTTGTTCAAAGTTTAAACTCAATCCGGTAGACTGTTAAAAACTTAAATTTTCTGCGTGTTCAGTGCTCAGAGGAAACATGTGGTAATTCTTAGAAAGCCTGAGTGAAAACATATATAGCCTATTTACATTCATTATCTACAGCAAATTAAATATAAAATCTCTCACTCCTCAGTGCTTGCATTGATATAGCATTCAAACCCAAAAGCAACTGTATAAAACATCACAAAAATATAACGCAGATAATACCATGTTGCTTTTGACTTTTAAAAAAATGTTTTTGTTTCTTAGATTATACTACAAAGGCATCTCACAAATTAGAAAGTGATGATAGCAATTCTGGTATAACTTCTGAGTTCTGATGGCTTTCCACATACATAGATTGTAAACCATGCGAGTGAATGGGTGTATTCATCCATCCATGAAGAAGACATCTATGGTTAAAGCATCCCCGCTGATCTAAAAATATTTTTCTAAGACACTGAGATACCTTATGGTTTCAAGTGGTCTTTAGCTGGTTTTGATTCAATGAAGATTGTACAAAATAAATAACTTCGTCATTATACTAAAGTCTAGTCCCATGTCACATTTCCAGAAAACAACTCATGTTTGAGACAAGTTCAATTATCTGTGGTTAGATTATTTTATTTTTTTATGCTGGGATAGTTATCCTGCGTTAGCTCAGGAATAGCTAGTGGAATTTCATTCAAGCCTCATTTAAAAAACAAAACCTACACATTTTGGCAGGATACAAGTGGGAAGAGATTTAGTCCACAAGATATATTTTATCTTGGCATGTAGGAGAACAGTTGGTGGAAAATGATTTCCCCTATAGCCTGTTAGAAACTTTAACTATCTGTCAGTGATTGCTATGAATGTGGTGCATGACATGTCACGAAAATTCACATAAATAAAAAGGGAAAAGCATCCTGTTCAGGACCACTTCTATAGGAGGGTTGGGAAGAAATACATATTAAGGGAAGAGAAAGGGGGGTTATATTCAAAACTTCTAGAAGTAGACCTCTGAAGCCCTGGCTGGGGTACTGATACCTTCTGCAGTAGTTGTCTTTGCATTGCATTTATTACTTTGTCTGCCCTGAACTGAGGATAACAAGGAAGGTTGAAAGGGAAGTTTATTGGCAGTGCTCAAGTGTAAGTGTATATAGGCTTGTTGTTCAGAATTGCACTAGTTGTAGCCATGACAGCGACACAAGCAGAACTTCAGAAACCTTGTATATAAAGTTGCTGAAAGCTTTTTAAAAAGTGTGCAGAGACTGAAATTTATCCAAGTGGAATTAAAGCCTCTGCAGCTTACCACTTTATTGACAGATAAGATTTTAACTATTAGAAACCTGGTCGTATGTGAATTAGTGACTCTTGTCCCTGTTTCTTTAATACTTTTTAGCCGAAATTTCTTATGAATTTTGGAAGTGCAGTAGAAGGAACATGGTAAAAAGATCTCACTTCCATTCATGCCATTTAATTGTTACTTGATAAACTTGCTCTGCAGTGACCTGTGGCTGTAGTAGGAGTGCCAGAATTACTAAGCTGTATGTTGGGACTCCAGACCCTGGGCATTTAGCTAAGAATTTTTCAAGGCCAGGTTGGATGATGGGGCTTTGAGCAACCTGGTCTAGTGGAAGCTGTCCCTGTCCGTGGCAGGGGGAATGGAACCAGATGATCTTTAAGGTCCAAACCAACCAACCCAAACCAAACATATTCTATGTTTCTATGAATTTTGGAAGCAATATCCTCCATTTGCTCTATTTTAGTGCAAATCCACATAACAAAACAGCAGTCTAATCAGCAGTTTTCAGCAGTCATCAGACTGCAGAGGTGATAGTGGCCAATCCATGGTGTGGTGGTATATCTGTGGCCATGGGGTTTTTGAGGCTTCTTGACTGCATTTAATGAGAACATGGGACTTCTATCGAGTTTAATTTTGTCATAAAAGGCAACCAAAGCTTTCAGTTAAAGGCCATGGTTAGGTAAGGTGACATTCACCATAAACTGAAGGGTGTTGGAGTTCTCCCTTATGGTGTGAAGTGCCTAGCTAGCGGGTGTCACAAGTGGGTGGTGGAGGTGTGAGCTGTGAGAACCAGGAGGAGGCTGTGGTGAATCCCTTCACAGTGGAAGCTGAGGCAGCAGCTCAGGCTTCAGAGTAATTTTTCTGCTTTGGACTGACTTCCCATAAAGCATAAAAGGAAACCAACTGCATTTCTTTCACTGGGGCAAGCCATTGACTTCTGTGTGTAGTGCCAGGAAAGTTGTTGAAAAATCTTCAGAAATGGGAATGTGCTTTGTAGTACTCTCGATTCTTCAGTAATATTTATTTAAATACATTACTTGAATTACTGTCCAATTTTAGTTTAAATTACTATTGAGATCACTAATCACGATAAAAACATTAATTAAATAAATACCTGCTTTGCTGATTTTTCATGATCACTACTCTAAAACATTAATTAAATAAATACCTGATTTGCTGATTTTTTATGATCACTACTCTAAAAGCATGGGGATTAGAAAAGCAAAAAATAACCAAAAAGGCAGTTTTATTCCTGTGTTGTCTAAATCCTTTTTGCTCTTCTGTTTATTTATTTTCTAGCCCTTGTCCTGTGCTAACTCTGAGGTGTGTCGTATTGTGATACCGAAAAAAATAAGCTCAGCAATTTTTAGTTAGGTTTTTGTCATGCCCCAAAATGTCTCTTCTGGATCCATTTTCTGACCTAGATTCAAGTTACCAGCATGAACTTCTGGATTAGATAAGGAGTAGTCAGTTTGGATTGTTCTTTTCCATATGAATTTTTTGTTCTATTTCAAAACTGTGTTGCAGAATTTACACCTGGGATTCAATGTCTTTGTTTCAATGGCTGTAATAAAAAAACCCCCTGTCTTATATTTATTCAAGATTCCTGATGCAAATACATTGAAGGGAAGTTAGGATTTTTCCCCGTGGGAATTTATACTTCAATTCTTTGATTCATTCTTTCAGAGTGAGAAAGAGAGACTTTAGTGTTATATAATGAAGTGGTTCATGGAACAATTAATATGGTGTAGGAAAACAGTAACATGATATGCTGAATTTGAATAACTGAAACTGATCAAGGAGGACATCAGTATTAAATGCCCAATAGAACTGACGTAACAAATACAAGATGGCCACTGCATTTAAGTTGAAATACCCTGTAACCCACTGATACATTCCAGGAAAATTTGTTGATAGACTAAATATTTTGATAGTCTTTTCACTATTTCTTCGAGCCATCAGCTTTTAATTTTCTCTTTCTATTTAATATACTTAGTATAATTTAAACAGAAAACTGTTCTGTTTCATCATAAAAGATTTGTCTGTTACTTTTGGTGTGTAAATCAAGTGGACAGCAAAACATTCTTGAACTTGTTTTTTGAGGCATTTGTTGACAACAACAGGAAAAGAGATCACAGAGACCGCCAATAAGTGTGGACATCAATTATTTTTTAATTGTATAGGAGTACAGTACACTAATTAAAACTAGTATATCTTGCAATGCCAAAGGCAAAATTAATTATTAATTTTTATTAATATTCAGAACTAGCACAAGGAATACATTAAAAAAGATTTTGTGGCTGTGACTGAGATCTTGTTTTGCTTTATATTTTAGGAAAAATAGTATGTTAGCTAAATTTAATAGTTAAATATGCTCTAAAGAGATTTTATGCATTGAGCAAGAATGTTCACTTTAGACTAGTTACCCAGTGACAGAATGTAAGACATAGGAAAGATTCTTTAAGAATCCTGAGGCTTTGGTTTAACTCATTTACCTGACCACTATTAATACACATGTTACTCTGCTATTGTTACCATGGATACTTTAATTATTGAGTTATATATTTTAGTTATGATATCTCATATTTAGTAGAATAATCTAATTTCAGCTTTTCCTAGGGTCCAGTTCATCAAATTAGATGTGTCCTGTTTGATTTGACATACCTGATATGTGCTTCTGGATGAAGTTATTCCTCTGTGAGCAAGTTATTTTTTTGTTTCTTTCCCCCACATGTTAGACCTTAATCTGCTGTAGATAACTCATTTGGAAACTGACAGTCTGATTCAGAAACATACCAAAAAGGAAGTTTTTGTGTAAAAAAAGAATGTTTTTTGCCACGGTTATTGACAAAACATTAATGGGCTCTATGCACCAGTTAGCAGATTAAGTTACAGAATGCAAAATTAAAAATTTTGGGATTTACAATCTTTTCGTGAAAAAAAAAAATACCTGAAGTCATTTGTGCTTAGATTTACTGAAGTGAGAAAGGATGTAGTATGAGAGGAAAAAAATGGTGGCTGTTGTGAAACTATTTGTGGTGGTTTGTCAAAAGATAGCTTGTGTCTTGTGCTGTTTTGAATATCCCTTGTTGTAATGGGAATGGTGTACTCAAAATCATAGAGTAGTTGCATACTATAGTGAATTCTTTCTAAGCCAATGAGTTTCTATCCACTTAATCATTTAAGATTAGGCAGGCAAAATTTTACAGCTTGCTTTTAATTTTGTTACAGGAAAGCAAAGGACCAAAAAACTTATTTCCCAATGTTGTATATGTGTGTTCCATGTAAGTATGGATACTGTTCTTTTCCTTTTCTGAAACAAGCATCGTGCCTTAGGAAAGTCAAACTGTGTCCTCCCTCTGAGTTACAATTTTGTTAACAAAAGTAAGAGTGGTGATAATATTCAGCTTTAGTTTACCATCAGACTGTATCACCCATGGGTTCCTACCTGTCCAAGGTTTGGAAAATGGCACGAGTAATGTTTTTGGTTCCCTTATATAGCTGCTCTTGTGTACATGCATGCATGTCACAGACTAGTGAAGAGGAGGAGCCACTAATTCACTTTGCTGTCTCCCAGAGGAATGAGTGTATCTGGGAAGAGTAGACTTTTGCAGGCAAACACTATTCTTCACTCTACTTTGAAGTACTTGCCTTACCAGCTTGTCACTAAAAATTGATAAAATACAACTCACTTCTAAGAAGATAAATAAAAACTTTTCAAAAAGTTACCCATCATAATTCTGGAAAAACAGCTTTCAGAGATTTTCTTGCTAACTCTTCAGCTCCCTGTCCTGAATTTACTGCTTTCTCAAGTGAGTGCTGTGTGTTGTCCAGGAAAACCAGAGAGCACCTTATGGAATAACATCAAAGGGAGGCACTTGACAAAGACAGGCAATTTAGATGCTCAGTTCTGGAAATGTATTGACTGAAGATGAAAGCTCTTTAGGGAAGAGACTTTGTCTTCTATTTATATAGAATCTTGCATAATTTAACAAATGTTGGGGACACTATTAATCTCATCCAACTTTAGATGTCTACAGTGTAGCTGTCAATCTTAAGAGAAGATCAATTGCTCTCTAAAAGTGCCTGTTTCTCTCCACTGACTATAAAGGGAGCCCTCACAAGTAGCTCAGGTGCAGATAGCTTCATCTATATTTGGGCAGATGAATCCTGTTCTAAAATACTATCTAACATAGTAAAGTAATAGTTATTGATATTTAAAAAATTCTTAGGAATGTTTCTCATTCTTAAATCAGATAAGAAAAATAATGGCAACTGCTGGGTGAAGTGCCAGGGGTTGGTAGCATATCCATGAAAGCATCAATCCATCCATAGCTTCTTGAAACATTAGTTCAGAATATAAATATGAAGTCATCTGCTTGCTCAGAGCAAAAGAATAAAGCTGAACACCTGGGATGTCAATACTATAATAGCAGTTCAATAGGAGATGCTATCCCCAATTGAAAAGACAAAACAGTATAATTAAAAGCCTTATGGGAATGACAACAAAAAGAATGCTATACTGCTCTTGCTGGATCCTCTGGATCAGCTGATATTCTTTTTGGACATCTCAGAAACTGTTTACTGGCATTTTTCAGAGTGAAAATTTTGTTTTGAAATATGAAAGAACATCATGTTCTTCTAAGGCAGCGCCAGTGTCTTATTAGTGGTAAGTCACTATGCTTAAAATGTTGGCCATGAAGAGTCTATATACACTGTGAATCAGCCATCTGTTCAGACTTTGAATAAAAGTGTTTTAACCAGCATATATGGACTGATATTACTGTTTCATACAGTGTGCATAAAATTCATGGCTACAGCTGACCACTATTAGAATGTGGTCTGCCAAAGATAAATACGTGACAAGCTATTTCTAAAGCTGCTTTAATTGCTGTCTGGGAAAGTAGTATAAGAACATCCAGAAGAGCATTGCATGGTAGATATATGGACCTGTGCTTAACTGAATGATTGTAATCACAATATATGTTGAACAATATTCCAGGCAGCTGGTTTTGTCTTACCTTTAAAGGAAATTGTAGGAGGACAGACATAAAAGTGCATCTAGGAGCTAAAGAGTTTCAGTATCAGTTGGAGTACGTGGATGCCAAAATAATCAAGTCTATATTCAGGCTTACAAAGTATGTATCTCAATTTCTCCAAAAGCCATGTAGTAGTGGGACTTTAGAAAGACTGGAGAATCAAACCCTTAATCCTTAATTATTTAAATTATGTGTATCTGAGAAAAAATAAGAATTTATATCACAGAGTACTAGGTATCTGTAGTATGTACTATGCTCTCCCTATTTTTCAGACTTTAAAAAAAATTATTTCTGCCATGAATACCTTTTCAATGGAATAAATATTCTTCATTCCTACAGAATTTCTTTTATGAGGTATGCATAGGAAGTTAAAATAGACTCACTGTTCCAGTTCTTTCAAGATCATCAGACCACTACACCAGCAAGCATGGTTTATTCTAAAAAATCAAATCATTATGTTTAGGCTTTGAAGAATTCTAATACTGCCTGTCTTGAACAGTTCTGTAAAGACTCAGTACTCATCTTGGAAGATGCATCAGAAATGTACAAGCTGTCCTTTCCAACTCCTACTGGATTTCGTTCATTCTAAGATGTATTTATCATGCCATCCAAGTGGGATGATCTCTTGACAACTGATTAATGTGAGGATAAGTATCAGCCCTGGTTAGACAGTATTTTCTCCAGAAATGGTTTTTGCTCAGGGAAAAACTCAAAATAGAAAGAAAAGGAAGATGTTCTAGAGGACTTAAGATCAAATCTGCGTTTGGTACAGATGTGACTGCATCAAGCTTTTATTCATCCTTGCTGCTTTTGGTACAGATGTGACTGCATCAAGCTTTTATTCATCCTTGCTGCTTTAAATTGCTTTCAGATTCCTTCTACCAAAGGGTGCTGGCAGCCATTCTTATCTGCAGTATGAGGGGGTATTGCAGTGTTTTATCTGTTTATAAAAGCCAAGTTTGGAAAAAGAAAAAAAAAGAAAAAAATTGCCTGTGTCATTCATGAACAACCTTCTCACAAACTACATGATTCTTCCTGACATTAAAGTGAAATTTAACTTTTTAAAACTTGTCATACAAATACTGCTTTAGTACCTTCCTCTAGATGTGTGCGTTCATGCATAACTGCTTGGTTTATAAAGAAAAAATAAATTTTAAACTTAAGTTTAGGTGAAGATACAAAACAATTCAGATAGAGCAAGATGGATTATATCCATTCTTTGCATCTTCTACACAGCTACCTATAAGCAGTTATATTGAAGCAATGCAGGAATTAGTTAACGGCATAGTCATCAAGACAGGATGAAGAAAAGAACCAGCTTGACTATCAGGTTGTGCCTGTGTAGGATGCACATTCACATACGTAAAATGAACACACTTGATTGGGAGTCAGAAAAACTGAGTCAAATGTCATTTTACAGATTATACTCCAGAGCAGAAATGCCTCTTTAATTGAAGGCAACCAGTGAAAAAAATGCTGTATTTTCAAGAGACATCATGGAGTGCAAAGGTTGTGAACAAAGCAGTAACAGCTACAATGAGCCACCAGAAGTAATAGCGAAAACTGTCTTCTATAGCATATGCACAGTTCAGGCCTTTTCTTCACACCTCAGAATGCAACAAGAATATCCATCAAACTCAATCTGTTGCTCTACCAGTGGAGATATATTTCAAATGAGAGAGTGCAAACAGTTACCTGGGAAGATCACCTCTTCTGTTAACAGCTGAGATCTATGGGCAGCTCTGATGTCAACTTCTTCTTTTCTCTTGAACTGTTGAACAAACAGCTAAAGCTTTAAGCCTTGGTGTTGTAATACTGACTTCTGATCAGCCCTTCCTTTTAAAATAACTATGAATTTGGATAACTATCTTCTAAATTTATCACTGTGTGCCTCACTAATTTACATTATTAAAAATTGAGCTGTCCAGAAAAGCTAGATGATGTCTAAATTTGCATTATGGATGTACCAAATATTTTTCCCCTTAATTTCCTCTTTTACATCTGAACAATGGTGACTGGCTCGCACCTATGTATGTGAATGCCAAGAAGCTTTGCTCAGCAAGTGATCCATCTGCATGCACATTCCATACTGTTCATTTTACTTATAGTAACTCAGAACACAGTATGTATGTGCATGAGACAGCACATCACAGTTAAATCTGGGTTTCTTGCCCCCCTGCAGGGTTGTCTGTCTTCCTTATTGACTGTGTTACTAAATATGGAGAGACAATCCTTGAGAATTTCTCAACTTGATTTCAGATCCTACTTGACCTGCGGTTATCTGGGTGTGGACAAAATGTACCAGCAGATCTTTTAGTGAAAAGCTTAAGATATTGTTAGGATGGTGTCTTAAATGCATTCCAATGTAAATAGAATCCTGCATATAATAGTGCTCTCAAAAAGATCTCATAATTCTTTTTACTTCTGATAATACTCAAACTCTACACACATTGTCACTAGAAATGGTATATGCTGTATTTTGAGTACCCAAAATGTCTCCTATCTTTTCACATGGTTTTATACTGTTAATCATGGGCTTTTTATCTTAGCTGAACCAAGGACACATGTAAAACTGCTTCTTTGAGATGGTTTAGATTTGTTTTTATGAGAAATTTTTAGACAATGGTGAGACTTTGTTTATTGCATAGGGAGAAAGTTAAGAATGTTGAGGCATTTTTCAGGTTTTGTAATTATTAGATCAATTAGTTAATTTCTAAGTAAGACTTCACATTATTAGGTTGAATTCTAAAACTGCAACTTTGAACTTTCATGAAAACCAGTATATTTGTAGTCTTTCAGACTTTGGAAGCACATGAATCATTGAGACTATGTTCTCTCATTCTCATTTTAAGAGTAAATTCTGTTTAATAATCTCTAGTCTATAATAGTAAACTAAAAAACAGATCATCAAATAATTAGAATTCTAGTGGGCAGACAAAAGAGCACTACCTCATTATTGTTTGCATGTGAAGTAGAGCTCTCAACTCATAATTTACTTAAAAGTCTTCAGATTTAAACAGATCATGATGTTTTCATGAGCAAGTCTCCCAGGCACGTATCCTTTATCTTCTCTGTTAGCCACGCTGCCACTGGGCAAGAGATGGCAATTCTGTGAATAGGTGCGAGATGCACACGGGATGATTACCCACCTGTCTTCTGTTAAATGGAAGGTAGTATTGTATCTGCCTTTTCTACATATACTAGGGATGTTATATAGGTCTTTCTCCATGCTGCTAATTTTCATGAAATCTGTAGGAATATAATTACCTCTAATTATCCTGTGTCACATAGGGCAATGAATCCAAAAGTGATTAAGGAGGAAGGGAAGGTTGGGCAAGTAACACAGGCTGTAATTTCATCCAGCTTTCATCTTCAGAATTACTAATTTCTTCCTTCTCACTTTACCTCTGTTTCTCTTACAACACTCTATCAAATTTCCACCTATGTTTATGTTTCTATTCTTAATGGTCTCTATTTTCCATACACTATTTTCCATCTCTTTTTCTGTTCAGAAATCCCATCTCTGATTTGGATTCCTGATCCTTCTGATCTTCCAGCTTTAAAACCATAAACCCCCTCTGCTGTTTCAACTAGCCATAAAATACTAAATTCCTCTTCCCTTAGCCTTTTCATACCTCTGTTCTTTGTTTTTTTAAGCAGTTTCTCACCATCTTTGCTGTCATTCTTTCCTCCTGTGCACAGCTTCTAGCCAGCATTACCTTAACAGCCATTGCTCTGCTCATACAGGCTGGAATACGCCATTACTGGAAAAGTGTTCCCATTGCAAGACCCAGACATATGACATGAATTCATATTCTGACTGGCCATTCTGATCCAAACTTCCTCTGTTTATGGTGCTACAGCTGTAGCTTTTGGTCCAAGAAGGGTAACCACGAAGCATAAGATGAAGTACATTATTTCTTTGAATACTTGTCAAACGTCAAGGCTTGATCAAAGGAAGATTTACTGATGTTTTCTGTTCTTCCACCATCCTGTGACTCCTCTGGTTTTGCAGTTACTCTTGCTGGTTGACTGTCCTAATTTACACTGTGTAAAAGAACCGCAACTGAAAAGCGTTCTTTCTTTTATGAAAAGCTATTGACTCAAACAGAGATGCACTGATGCCCCTCTTTGCCAGGAACAGGGAATGGTTAGGTGGCCTTGCTCTTCAGCTTTCAGAGATAAAGGGAACGATGGAGCTAAGGACTTTTAGAAAGGTAGTGTAAAACACAGAAAAGCTTGGCCTAAATGTAAAATCTTCTTCATGTTCATAAACAAACTGCATTGGCCTTGCAGTGAGAGTATGATGCATTTAAGGCCATTGCAAGGACTGCCTGTCCCATTAGGAGAATTTAAAAAAATAAAATAAACCCAAGAAAATCCAGCAGGAAACATTTGCATACAACCCGACACATATTAGTCAAAATACATAAAAAGAGCCCAGTTTACTGGGTAATAAGAATGCATAGCTAGGTGCTCTTTTTGTACAGTCCCCTTTGTTTACAGCAGCCAGCTCAGACTGGGCACAAGCTTGTCATAGGCACAGCCATCCTGACTGGGGTGGGGGCATCTGGAATGCTTGAGGTCTGTTCAGATTTAATACACTTATTGACCATCTTACAACTATTATTTGATACAAAATACCTCAAGACAAGAAATGTAAACACAAGCTGCTCTGGTCATGTTCTGTTTCAAAGTATCTGAGAAACAGAGGGTGCTCCTGTGGCATCAGCTGTATCTGTGGAAAAATCTGAGACAATATCAGAGGCCATTGCTCCTCTCTGCCCCTCCTGTCTCAGTGAAGAATCTTACCTCTAGGTTGTCCATCCAATGCTTTATAACTTCTAGCAAGATCAGGGAGGAAGTAACTATCTAAACTGAGGAAAAATGCAGTAGCTGAAAGCAAACCACTTTTAACTGATAGTGAAGAAACAAGTGCCTTCTCCTGGCATTGTGAGCAGAAAAAAAGTTTCTCTGATTTGAAGATTAGTGACAAATTTGTGTGAGTTGGCAATTCTTTGAAAATGAAATTTATTAAACTTGAAATAAGTGTTCATCCCTGAATGAACATCTCTTTCTGTAAGGCTGCAAGATTTTGCTCATGGGCTTTCTTACTGCTGTTCTCTTGTTTGAATGAATGTACCCTTAAGGCCAAAATCCATATTGCTGAGTTATTATGAAATACAGACTTTGTCTCCATGTGCTTCCACACTTAACATTGCTCAACAAATGATACCTGTGTGGTAATTTTCAAACGAATGACTGAGGAAAGACAGAAAGAGGAGAAAGGTGTATATGGTGGGTTGTTGTAGTCATCACCTGAAGGAACTACAGTGAAATTAGTGTCCTGTATATTCCAACACCGATGTGTGTACCATTAGGTATTTTTTGTTCATGCTGTTGTCTAAGTTGGTATGAATAGCAGTAGGAGCTTACTTACACTCTTAGGGATTGTATGTACTTAAACACTTTGCCAACAGATTTTGCATGTGTTTTTAAAATTTGTTAGGGAGAAAAGTGATTAGGAAAAAAGCAAATTTTCTCACATGGTGAATTTTTTAATCCTAAAGGTTAAGTTCAAGCTTTCTCAGCATATTGGTGCGAGGAATTACCCATTAATTAAATAACATGAGTCATATTCTACCATTGATTTTTTATATATTTCTTGCTGTTTGATTTTAATTAATGGGAGTTCTGTACATAGAGGATTCAAGGAAAGGTCCAGTGTTTAGAATCGGAACTATAAAGTAAAATATGAATATGGTAGTGTGGTTTGCTAATTGCAGCAACGATTGCCATCGCAGCCTCCTACGCTGTCTGTGCTCAGGCAAGATTGCCATATGTCACAGGAAGCCTTGACTGAGCAAGGACAATCAACTCCAGAGTTGATTCACTGTCATTAATATGAAACATGGCATGCTTTTAATGTCTTTGGAGAGTATTAAAAAACTTAAAGGTAAGATGAAGTAAGGAATGTTTATCTCCAAGTTCAGCCTATATTTTGTTCAGTAGGTTTTGCATTTTCATGGAGGACTGCAGCTGCAGACATCTGGAATGTTTAAAAGAAGGCTGTGATTGAACATGCTCCTGCTCATGAGTTTTATGCCCTAAGCTTTGCTGATTGCTGACTGCCAAGGCAGGTAGGTTGTGTTTAAAATAACATCTGCAGTCCTTGATCAAAAGCAGGGCTGCTCTGTGCTACATGTAATTTCAATGTAACATAAGGCAGTGTCCTTTACAAAGATTGTACTGTCTAAAATAGTGTTAGTGCTGAGTATTTGTCTATGTGTGGAGGCTCCTGTATATATATACAGAGATGTGTAGTATGGTTCTTTTCATTACACGGTGAAACTCAGCAGCTCAAAGAAAGCTCTTTCAGTACTCAAGAGTCAGGAAAGAAAGATTGACAGGGTAAAGAACAAACATACAGAGCTTTTTGGTTATGTCATTATATTCCTCCTCTCCCGCTCTGGAGTCTTTTACCTGGGTGCACAGAACAGCTGACCTTAACAGAAAACAAGAACAACATGTTTCATGGGGTCAAGAGGTCACGGAGGCCAAAACCAGAGATGTCATCTTTCATATAACCATGATACTCCCAGACTGACTCCTCAGCTGGCTCCTGGTGTATGCAAGGAACAACCTCCAGTCAGCCAGCCTGTAGAGCCAGTCACTTTGCTTACCTCAACCTTCTGTCTTTAAAAGGATCAGGTTTGCTGGGATATAACTGGCTATAACTGTCTTGCAGGATTGCATCTTATTTGAGGAATTATGCTTTCCAGAATTAAACTGATGATATATTGGCCTTTAATAATGTTAACGTTTGCAACAGTATCAAGTTCTTAACAAACAAATGGAGAGGCATCAAAACTGATGTTTTTTTAAACATTAGTTTCCATGATTGAAATTTTTTAATGATTTTCAAGGGAAACTGTACATTCTGCTGAAAGTCAGTAGCTTTCCTTTCAAAGCTTGGTTCAATCTTTCCATGTGTGCTGCAAGCATATACATTACAAGCTGTGGATACAGTTGCTTCCAGCCACTGCCACAGGGTACTATCCATACCTTTCTATAGGTTCTTTCAGTATATTTAGGAAGAGTTTGAACCACAAGCACATCCCACTGTATCAGGGAATCTTAGGTGTATGATTCCTCTGCTGTGGTGTCATACAATATAGTCACCATATTAAGCAGAAACAACAACTAAAATTGATGTTACCTATTTAAATAGAAAAGAATTTATTGAGAGTTAGTTTGAAAATGTAATATGACTGACAACCAGTCATTATTTTAAATAACTTTTGAAGCTAGCAGCAATGGACACTGTGTGTGTAAATGCATGTCTGTGCAAGGGTCTTTTTTAATGCTGGAAGGTTGCTTAGCTGACACCCCAAATCAGGGAGCATTGTTTTTCGAACTAATTTTTATTGTCATCCAGTTTATTCTTTTCCTCATGCTATGTGTCTCTTGTATCAATTTTAGACTAAAATACTGCAAAACCAAAAAGGGTAATGGCACTTTCCACAGTATTTCAAAAGGTTTCTAAGTGGAAAAAGGTATTTAGTATTTTTAATAAGCATCTTCAATACTATTGAGTTGGTTTCTTTGTTCATATCACAAGATTAATTATGCTGTCAAGCACTTTCAAGGCCTGCTTAACAAAGATTCAGTGATATAATGGTTTGCTTCGCATTGCCTTTTTTCTGCATAGCAATCACAATCAGCATTAGACAATTTAAAACCCTTTCACAAGCCGGAAGTTCTGAAGAGCCTTTTAATCAACAAAAGTAATTTTGCAAACAACTAGATACAGCGTTTTTCATATTAACTAACTTGTGTTAAACTCTGCTATGTGCTTGAATCTCTGCTTCTGGTAGGAGATTATTCAGATATGCAAGAGACTAAAAGTGGGGAACACAATTAGCACAATATGCAATTTGCACCCCATGAAAATTGCAATCTCATACCATTCTCTAGCTTAATATATAGGTGATATTAATACTTCATGGTGGCTTCATATATATTAATTTTCCTTTCATACGCTGTTCTTGTATGACCACTTAAAATATTTTTGAAAAAATGCCTGGAAATTTAATTCCTCTTGTTTGAATGGAGGCCACTATTTCTACAGGACAGGTTAGACATCAAATCAAAATACACTACGAGATTCTGAAATTCAAGTTAAAATAGGAAAATCTGTTTAGAAATTTGCGTTCTAATATCATCTAGCTCAAGAATACTTTATGCAGTAATTCTAGTGCCAAATAGCATGATGAGAAATCCCACATGATTTAAAAACACTTATTTGATGGAGAGATTGTAAAAGCAAAAACACACTACATGATGACTTTTTTTTTTTTGTCAAGCACATTTATAAATGAAACTAACTTGTTAATGACACCGTTAAAACACTCAAATTTTTTCTAAACTGCTAGAAGCATTAATTTGTACCATTGCTGCATGTGGTAATTAGCAACTTCAGCAGTGATTTTCTCTGCCCTAAACCTTTTGTGTTTGACACTATTCCTACCCAGGAGAGGAGTGACCCTGGGATACAGTGCTACAGGACAAGTGGAGCAAATCCTGTCACAAGAAATAACAGGGTCAGAAGACATTGCTAATGAAGTCATAGCAACTGGTTTAAAGAGCCAATCAGAGAAGGCAACAATCTGTAAATGAGGATATAATTAGCAGAAAAAATAACATGCTTTGGTTGGATTCTAGGGGAGCCAATAATGAAGGCAATGACTGTATATTGAGAGAGATTCCAAAAGATTAGAGCAAACATTGTGCAACAAAGAATACCTAATTAGCAAAAAAGTGAATATGCCTTAATTAGGAGGAAAATACGTGATTGAAAGACATGGGGTAGGCTTTTAATATGAATACAATAATGAATGTTAGCACAAATCTCCATGATGAAGGAAAAGGCCTATCTTCACTTTTTTTGCCTTTACCATTTTGATAACAGGTCCTGAAGATGGACTGTAAATTCCTATCTTTGCAGTGACTTTAATACTATAAAACCAAACAATTCTGAGACAGTAATTTAATGGGTTTCTACCTGATTTACACGTTTACTACCCCCTAACACAACACTGCAGACAAAGCAACACTGTGTCTTTTGGCTGGCCTTAAAGTTCTTATAAGGTGAAGAAGTAATTATTGAAAGAAAGAATTTCAGGTAGGTGCCCTGTGACACATGAGCCAATGCTTGGTCCCAATATCCTAATAAGGTGAAAACCCAGTTTTTTTTTCACACAGAAAAAGAGTCCATGGGGCTGAGGCCCTGCTTGTGCATACGTAACTACTACACTGCTGGAACTTGTGTTTATTGGTTGCTGCTGCGAGTTTGTGGGGCGTTTCTTTGTACAGTTTTTGTTTGTATATTTGTTTGTTTCTTTTTTTTTCTGAAGTAGGGGCTGATCCAAAATTCATAAAATGCCAAAAACCTTCATATAACTTCACCATCTTCTAGATCAGACTCTGAGTGAGCCAAGACCCTGGAAATTTTATTAGTAAAATTAAACATGTTATTATCCTGAACATAATAGACCCAAATAGAAGAATCCCATAATGGATTGTGCCAGTACAGTATATGTACAGTATTTATGGCTAGCAGTGATGAAAAGTATAATGTTCTACTGCTTATCATTTTATTACAATAGAAAAATCAGGACTCTAACTTGCTAATAATTTTTCACTTTTATAGACATCTAAATGATATTATATTTCCTCTCTTTTTTCTTTTTACAAAATGGTTCTAGGATATTGATTGTAATTTATTTTTGCTTATGATATTTAATTGTCAAAATTAGCAATCCATGTCTCATTCCCTATCTTAAAAATATCCTGTCAATTTTATAGCATATTTATCGATTAATTTAAATGTATAATTTAATTTATTACTGCATACCTTCGGTTTGTCTGTAACATTAAAATACTTATAGTACAGAATATTTTAATTAAAACTATTCATCAAATGAAGTCCAGGTAGCATCCTTATCCTTGTTTGCAGTAGGGGGTTCTGGCAGTGAAAGCAAGCAAACTAATGGGTCAATTAAAAAAAAATCTAAATATAGCTTTTTCAAAGATCTGATTGCTTAATTCAAGGTTGAAAAAAAAAAAAATAAATAAAGATGACAAGAAAAAACTCTGTCAATGGATTCCACAAATTAAATTATTAGGTTTTTTTTCCCCTTGCAAACATCAAATCTTCTAATGTCAGGGCTAGAGCAGAAATAAAACTAGATGAGAAATGGGCTTGAATTTTCATGTGTGACGTATCACAATTTGACACTCAGTGTCTGCAGGAAATTGGGATACTGTTTTCAGACGGTTCTTCTTGTGAAATGAGCTGTACTATTAATTTTTTCTAACACTGGGAAATTCACCCTCTCTTTATGAGAATCAAAGTATTTACCCTTTTAGGTCAAACATTTTCTTGTATTTAAAAAAGAAAACTTTTAATGGCATTTCTAATAAACCAAGAGTTATTAGTTTGCTATGCTAGGGAAAAAATACAGCATAGCAGTCTGATCAAAATACTACCTCTAGCGTAACTGGATCAAGGTTTTGCTGTATCTCTCAGTTGACAGTAAGTCTACCATTCTTTTGCCATGTATGCTATTAATTCACTTTCTAGAAATGTCAGGTACCCTGAGAGTAAGGAAAAATACTAAAAATACCAGTTTATTTCTCTTCTTCCTTTAGCTAATATATCTCCACTGATGCTATTTTAAATTAAGCAATGAAGTAGTGTTGAAAGTTCTGACTGGCTCTGATAACAAAATGGATTAAAAAATTAACCAGTTAAAAAAAAAAAAGAAGAAATAGAATCAACTGACAACTTAATTGTTCAGCTTGTATGCAAATATTCTGACAATAATTTGCCAGTGCTTTTGAATATAAGTTTAGAAACACATAATTATAACATTAATTGTTTCTTCTGCTTTAATTCTAGGTTTCTGTCACAAAACAGAAGGCTTAACTGTAATTCATGAGGAAATATAAAAAGTATATTCATTTTGTATTCAATTAGCTTTACACGTATTCCAGTGCAGTACAGTATTACAATAATTATTTATGTTAATCTACAGAGTAAGATACGGTATGCTGAAAAAATAAATTGTCTTTATACTGCATAGCAATGCCTTTTGAATCACCTTCTGTATTCACAAACAAGAGCATCTACCTGAATGTAATAGTTGTCTGATTGCAGGATAAAGACGACAAATTAATGGCAAGTAGGGAAGATGTACATTATCCACCATTCATATCACTTTTTGTTTTTTAAGCTATTTATAATAAAATAATATCTGAGCCTGAGTCTGGAGTGAGAAGGGATAAGATGATGCTGAAAGGCTGGATTGGAATTTGGCCTGAAATTCTTCTTCTTATTCCAACTCAGAATGCTACATTAATCACTCAGATTTATATGAAAATGAAAGCTACACAACATCTTCATCAAGGAACAATAGGGTTCCAATTCAATAAAATGTGTGGTAATACTTTATTGACTAATGAATATATAGATCCTTCTGACTACTATATTTTACTATTGAGGACTGTAACAGCATTGCAATTACATTTCTAGTATTTGCTGAAGATATGTCTGTCTCTTGATCTTGAAACATGCTTTGAAAAAGACAGGAAGTGAGAGAAGGCCAAAAGAAAGCAGGTTATGCACTGTCCCAGAGTCTTGTCAGGAAATAAGCTATGCAAAGATGATAATAACAGTACAAGCAAGTTGATGCTGCTATTTTTAAACAAGCTTTTATTATTGACTAACACAGGTTGATGTAGGTGGGATGTTGTTAATGACAAAAGCTCTGGACCCGTAGAGTTACTACTAATCTGTGCACTGGAGAGCCTGAACATGAGGAACGCCTAAGTGCAGAATCAAATAGTCCTCTAAAATAATTTCTGCTACATACTTGATAAGGAATCACAACATCCTAAGCAGACCTTTATTTTCAGAAATCTCTATCCACAGAGTTCCCATATTACCCCATTCACAAATTAGAAGGATGAAGAAATCCTCAGGGGGGTTATTAGTGGAGTTTTCAAAAAGAAAGGAACCCAATCATTTTGAAACATCCTGGGGCAAGCTATTTTAGGGACCACTCAGGAAAAAAAGAGGTCATGTCATGATCCTCAAGCACATATGTGAGTATTTAGCACCTTGGAGTAGTCTAGCTGATGGAAGTCAACTGTTGTGTGAAACTTTTTTTGGCATTGTGCAGATGAACAGCCTGTGCTAAACAGTCTGAAGAGTGCTTTGTCTTCTCTACTATTAATCAGATCCCATTTTCTTCTTTCTCATGGCTCTTTTAGCCCACAGAGGCACAATGTGAGGAGGCCAGTCTGCTCTGAGGGCCTGAGCAAATTTGCTGGGTTGTGGAGTCATTTGGAAGCTGTGGGAGGGGAGCTGCATTTGTTATTTGGTACAGCCAGTTGTGAGTACATGCCTGCTGACATCTAGTTCCTCAGTGGGTAAGTGTCTCCCTAAAATCAGAGGCAAAGGAGCATGGCAATTACTCCAGAAATATGCAAAATATGTTAGTTTATTTTATTAGATTTCCATAAAAAGAACTTATAACACCTCAAACTGAGCTTGGGAGGTAAATTAGTTTTCAAAACAATTGCTGAAATTTTGAGAGATTATGATTTAAAACATAAAGCTCTGAAAAATTGGAATTTTCCATAATTTGAAATAAAATAGATAAATAAACCTACATAAATTCAACCTTGAGCTTCTGAAAATATTTTTGAACTTTAACAGCTCTTTCAACAGGCCTGTTCTGCATTTTGAGTTTCTAATGCAATGCAATCCAAGTGAGATTTATATGACTTCACATTTTGTTGCAAACATTCACAGCTCAAAGCTATTATCTGATTGTCTTCCATATCAGGCCATTTATGTATCCAGGAAAACACTGGCATCTGTTTAATATTTTATTGCTTTAAAAATATCTTTGTTCAGATATAGTCTTGCTCTAACATTTTCATTAGTAGTCTTAATTCTTTCTGTAGAGCTGAGGACATATACCGGCATATAAATAAAATTGACTACAAGTTGACCCATAGTCTGCATTGCAAGAAAACCAAGTAATAGGAATTTTTCCTTCGGAATAGGCTGTGTTTTTCTTCTTTTTTTTTTTTTTTCTTAAATTTTCTGATGCTTCTGAGTATTTTACTTGATTGCAAACAGGAAAGATCTGGTGCATTATGACATTTTGTACTGAACTTCAAAAAAATACGTTAAAAGCACCCACAATTGCTTTCAGCTTTAGGCCCTAACAGTTTGTATTATCGCTGATATTTTAATTTGTACGAAGTTTGAAATGTTTACAGGTCTATCCCCTCATTAATAAAAATGCATAACTCTTACATACCCTATCTGTCCATATAGGGTAGATCACTTTATCAAGGAAGCAAATATTCTTATCCCTATTTATAGACAAGTTAAGGCCACAGTAAACAAAATCATAGAACAAGTAGAGCTTTTACACAAATACAATTAAGAAAACCCCAAAATTCTGTTGTTACATTACTTCCCAATTGCGCTTGTTTGCCATTAATTTTCTTTTGGATTGTTTTGGCACAGAGCTGCCAAAATAGCAAATTTGGTGTAATAAAACAGAATGGGAACACCTTTAAATCAAACCATCTTCAAAACAAACTCTGAATCAGGGAGTCAGGGACAATATGAAAGCAAAACCTTACAGTACAGTACAGTTTTTCATGAAACAGCACCACACAGTATAGAACTAATTCATAAATATATAGAGGCAGATAGATAGATGGATATGGCTATCTATCCACAGATAGATGGCTCAGTCAAAGAGATTCATGGCATCTGCCTGTCAACAAGTGTAAAGTGGTTCTAAACCCAGCAAGGAGGGTAGATTTAGATTGGGTATTGGGAAAAAATTCTTCCCTGTGAGGGTGGTGAGGCGCTGGCACAGGTTGTGCTGTGGCTGCCCCATCCCTGGCAGTGTTCAAGGCCAGGTTGGATGGGTCTTGGAGCAACCTGCTCTAGTGAAGGTGTCCCTCCCCATGGCAGGGAGTTGGAACTAGAGGAGATTTAAGACCCTTTCAAACCCAAACCATTCTGTCATTCTATGATTCTAAGTTTCTTGGTTCCCCTTAGTAGATGAAAAGCTTTAGACACTGATACAATTGGAGCACTTGGAGCTAAGGAGAATTTCTCTGTCTTTGTCTTGCTCAGATACGAGCTTTGTAGCACTGTCTTGCTCCTAATAGTGAGCATCTAATATAGGAGCAGTTCCCACAATTGAAATCGACATGCGCAGGTTGAGAATGCTCAAGTAAGATAAGTACCTGCTTATGTCAAGGCTCAAGAAAAGCAGGAGGAGCTAGATGATATGTAGAACCGTAGAATAGTTAGGGTTGGAAAGAACCTTAAGATCATTTAGTTCCAACCCCCTGCCATGGGCAGGGACACCACACACTAGACCATGTTGCCTGAGACTCTGACCAGCCTGGCCTTGAGCACTGCCAGAGATGGAGCATTCACAACATCCTTGGGCAACCTGTTACAGTGTCTCACCACCCTCACAGTAAAGAGTTTCTTCCTTATATCTAACCTGAATTTCCTCAGTTTAAGTTTGAACCCTTTACCCTTTGTCCTATTACTACAGTCCCTGACAAAGAGTCCCTCTCCAGCATCCTTGTAGGCCCCCTTCAGATACTTTAAGGTTGCTATGAGGTCTCCACGCAGCCTTCTCTTCTCCAAGCTAAACAGCCCCAGCTTTATCAGTCTGTCAGCATGGTAGGTGCTTCAGCCCCCTTATCATCCTCGTGGCTTCCTCTGGACTGAGCCTCCCCTTTTCACTGTTTTATCAATTCCAGCCCTCCAAACCCTGTTCTGTGCCCAGGATCTAGTCCAGAAGACCTGTGTGTTCTCAGGTAAGATGAAGTCTGCTAGGAGCTGTATTACAAAACTTGTGTGAAAGCTTCTCAGCTTGGCAAGTTCTGCAAAAGGAAGGCTCACCTCTTCCTTCCCTACTATCCCTGTGGCTCCCCAGAGAACTCCTGGCACTGTGACCCGCCTGGTTGCAAGCACAGTGGGAGCAACAGAGCTCGAATTTACAGCTCAACATTAAGGATGGATTTTTCTTTCTGCCTGAATCAACATCTATTATGTGATGTCCTTTATTTACATCAGGATTGGAGAGGGGGAGGGAAGGCTTCATGAGGATGAGATGAAATGGGTAATTGCTGACAAAACCATAAAGCCATCAGCTAGCACATGTCTAGCATGATAAAGAAAAAAGAACACCTTACTCTTTGTAAGGCTGGGGAATCTTCTCAAGAAATCACTGCTGTTTTCTTTCTTTCACCAAAGATTCAGTATTTTGGCCATTGCTTTAGGCAAGGCTTCTAACACAAACCCTCAGTCATGAGAAGAGACTAGTTTCAACTGACCACATTGAACCAATCAGAAACAATATGTACACATCTAGTGAAAGAATGCATAGTGCATGGTGTGATAGAAGTGGAATTATATGACGATAATTTGATACAAAATAGAGAAGTGAGCTGCTACAGTTAACACAGGAGAGAAATGCAGAAAAAATCAACAGCTGAAATGAAAAACCTTAAAAAGAAACTATAAGTCTAAACAAAAATGGATTAAAAAAAAAAAAAGCTAATGTCTGAAATACTAAAATAGAAGAAAATTATTCATTTGTGAGCTACAAAATTATTTTAATTTAAAACATATTTCGAATATAATTGTTATTTGTGGTTTGCAAATGATAAAATGAAATACAAGTTATGTGTATTGAAACTACTCTGAAAATATTTCAGGAAAATTTTAAGGAAAGGGAAGCAAGGAAAATTTTATTTATATTCACAGAAATATTTTGAAGAAAATATCACAGAAATAATTTCTGTAAGAAATTGACCAAACTACCAGCTGTGGTACCATGGTTATAATTATTAACACTGTAAAAAAAAAAGGTTGGAGTCAGTTTCGAGAAACACAGACCTCTATCGAAATACTTGGAGATACTCATCTTCAAAAAAAGTCAGTTTTTAAACTGCCAGTGCTCACAGATGAAGAAAATAAGTTAGTTTTGTTCGACACAGAAAGCTTCCAGTGTCTAGTTTTTGCATGTGACTGTATGAGACACCAGTACTGGGGGTATCTTTCTTCAGCACAATATATTTCAAAACATTTGCTAGAATAAACAACAAAGGAGAAGGTGCTCAGATGAATAGTCAGTAGGGAACTCTCCGTTCCTGCCTGCTTGTACGCATGTGATTTTACACATCTTTCAGCTAAATCAGAGATCCAAATGGAAAATTCATTACTTAGGGACATCAAGTGAATTTGTGACACTCCCTGGAGAATTTGTGTCCATAAACCATCTAGGTAGTCTTTATTTTCTGACAGATATAAGAGATAATTTAAATTTAATGTATACTTCAAGTATTATTAAATGTAAGTTACTAATATGTTACAAATATCCTGTATTTTCTTTCTTGTGTTTCACATCTATGGTTTATACAATATGTAGAAAATACTGGAGGGGGAACACTGTACACAGTGTATGCAAATTTGCATGCTTTGTACATATAGTTGTGTCAGTTTGTTTCTTTTAGAAAATAGAAATTTTATAGAAAAATATTTTGCATTTATTGTTACAAGTCACGGAATCTTCAAAGGAGAATAAGGATACAGGAGTAAATGGAGGTAGAAACAGAGACATAAAAAAGAAGAGATCAAAAAAAAGTTGTTGCGTCTACATTAACATTGTGAAACATTTTCACACTCTTAGAATTTAAATCTAGAATGTCCTCCATGTGAAGGAATGCCCTCATTTGTCTTTGTTTCTCCTGAATTTCCAATCCCCTATGGAGGCATGATGGTGAGCAGGTGTGGAGATCTGGATGGCTTAAGGGACTAGGATTTCTGAGGACTTTTCTCTCATGCATATATTACAATGATTCATATTCCACCTTTTGATTATATTTTTAGAGACAACATCCAAACAGAAAATAAAAAGTATTAACATTAATATGTAGATTATTTTGTGACTGAATTTTCACTTTCAAACCATTTTATATCAATTTGTCTCATTAATCAATTATTTCCCAATGATTCAATTGATTAGACTTTTAAAACTGATTAGACTTTTAGAAAAAAATCAAATGTTTGGACTTGAAAAAGAGGGCTCAGTTGCAAGTCCTTTTCTTCTTACATTCCCCAGGAACTTTGGTACTACTGAAAACACTTTAAAAATTGATTCAAGTTGGATTTGCTTTAATCACATATCATGGCTGGAAGGGAGCTTGTTTTTCTCTTCATCTAAAATCAGAATTTTCTATAGAGACCCCTTAGGGTGCGCAGTTGACATTAGTGTGAAGATAGGAGGAAGGAAACCCTTATTCTTTGGATACTAGTGGGAAGAACTGGACACTGGCCTTTAATAGGACTGTATATCAGCTTTTGTGGTGTTACACAAGCAATTTTGGAGGCAGATAAGATGACACTTTCAGGGGCTTGACATCTGATCAGAGCTTCCTATGGGTGCGACTGACCTCAAGTAAAACCAAGGAGTAGTAATGGCAAGTATCCTCTGTTCCACACAAAATAAAGGAGCTATCTGTGTTCCTCTCTAGTCCTGCATCTCTTTTCCTCTCCTCTACTGGAAAAAAGGTAGGGTAGGAGAAAAAAATATAAGTAGGGAAACATCCTTTCTTTTACTTTCAACATAATTTAGTTGAAGGAGAGGAGATGGGAGCAAAGAATTATTAGTAGGACAAACTTAAATGCAGAGAAATGGAAATAAATGCTTCCCCATAAGCATTACAGAGAAATTATTTTCTTTTAAGCAACTATTAGCCTAAGTTGAAATAACATAGCTCTTCTTATTTAAGAGAATTCCAGTGTGTATAAATCTTTCAATACTTGCTTTGTTTTCAATATTCTTTTTTACCCCTGCAAGTATGTTTTGTATACAACTTAATTTTAAAGTACAATGTGATGATAAGTTCAAGAAAGTTGTCTGCATTTTATTTTTTTACCAATATACCACCTGTATTCTATATTTTTGCTTGCTGGAAAAGAATGCTTCCATGTCTGTAGTCCCAAATCAGTGTTCATGTATTCTTACTAAATGATAAGTTGGTTTTACACAATACCTGAGAAAATGCTGTTGACTTTTCTTCTACATTTTTGCCTGGACCACTCCAATATTCCTTGGAAGATAATAACTGAGAAATCAAACAGCTCCTCATGTGTTTTTTCTTAATTGATGCAAAAGGACATATGAAAGATGTATATTAATTTTTAAATCTTTCTTAAAGAAACATTTTTATAGATAATTCTTTTCTGTTCATTTTTAACAGAATTTCAATGCTACCTCTTTCCAAGATTTATGAAGGAAATAGATGGAGAACTTCAGCTCCCTAAGCTCTGGGAAAATTTGTTCCAGGATCTTAGTCATGGGATGGATTTTCTGTGTGCTGCACCAGATAAAACAATCCTTGCCACAGTGAACAGGACCTGCTTTACACTGTTCACACGCTCCACTTTGCAGTTTTACTTTGTGCATAATTCTTATTACAGTAGTATGATAAAATTCTTGTTACACTAGTTATACTCTACAAGTGGGATTTTGTGATATGTGATCCCGAATTTATGTGATAAGTGATCCTGAATTTTGAATTTTGATACAAATCCAGTTCTGAACTTATTTACTTGCTTAAATATAAAATAATAAGGGTATCTGTCCATGTTTCTGAAAGCATAACATCTTTAATTATATGGTCATTTAAATTAGATTAGACCTTAGCAAAACTAAAGTCAGTTCCAAAGGAAATAACCATTGCTTTTCATCCCTTTCCATCAGTCCCCTTAATCAAACAGATGTCTTCTGCTGCATCCCTGGAGAGGCCCCAGATGTGGGCTATTTTGGATTATAAGCAAGTTCTAGTCTCATCGGCTTCAAAGAGAAAACCATGCACTCCTTGTCTTGTTCTATGTAATGAGGAAAACAGCATAGTTGCTTCTTCTAACTGCTGCTGTTACAGGGTAGCAGAGAGAAAGAAGTGATGCTAGGCTTGTCTCAGACATCTTGTATCTTCTTGGTTATGCATCACACATCAGGTGAATGTGCAGTGAGTGGGTCAAACTGGGATCAAGGTGTTTGTATGGAGATGAGACAGCATTTAGCAAACTGCTGAAGCTCTATGAACAAGAGTCTGATAATAACATGATGGAAGTGCTAATAACAGAGACAAAATGTCATCTGGAAGAAGTGGCTTAAATCCCTCTCTAGAACAAAACATGCACTAATAGTGATCTGAAGCCAGTGATGTTGAGCACCTGTGAATTTCCACGATGTCCATGGGGACCAGTGGGTACTTGCCACTTTTGAACTTAGCTGTTTTCACCAAATTCCCTGTGTTTTCTGCAGTTAGTCGTATGCAGAGCAGTGGCAATCCTCTGAAGATTCCCAGGCTAGATCCCAGTGTGTGTATCTACTGACCTAATTAGCTTGCCTGAGAAGCAAGACAGATTAGCTGTCTTGAGCAAGAGGCACATGCTAATAGAGCTAGGAGATAGCTTTATTCCATATAGCTGTATCCTCAGAGCCAGATTCAAAGGTCTTTAACACCCACAGAAAGGTTCTCATTTGCTTCAGTGAAAGTGGGATAAAGCCCTGAGCTTTGAAACTGTTTTCTCAGAATGTAATGTATGTTGGTGTCAAACATGGCTGTGCCTTAAGAACAAAATATTAACCTATAGTAACAGTACTTTGCACTTACCTAGCAGCTCTCAAATAATCATCTCTGTGCACTTTAATTAATTAACCTTTACAACAACATCTCTTTGAGGGTTAGCTAAGGATCAGAACTGAGTGATGAGTTAAAAAAAAAAAATCTCCAATTATTCATTTATCCTGAGACGATTTTTGATTTGAGTGTATTTGTGTCCTGTTTCAGATTTGCTTTCTTATAACACTGTGTTTAAAAGCGTGTTTTAATCATAAACACTTAAGTATTCATCAAACAAAAATGAGTATCCATAGTTTTCCTGGCATACTATTTTGTAACAGTTCATCGGTTCTACCTTTTACTCTTTCTCCTCTCACTGCCCCTCCTGCCTCTTTCCCCAGAATCTTAATCATCTTCTGGTATGTCCTCAGTGGTCCCTGTTAAGGCAATGCTGGTTCCTAAAACTATTTTCTCCAATATTAAATCTAAAATATTAAGATAGGCAAAATCACTGATGTGTTGCATTGACCTGATGGCCAAAGGTGTACAATTAGAGGAAAACAGACCATAACCCTAATGAATAAAGCTCAGAGTTTCATTAACAGCTTTTTAGGAAGTTGGTCATAAATAGATGATAACTCAAAGACATTTGTGAATATTTTTGAGTAATCAATACATTTCATTTTCCTATGAGTTTTACACTCCTTAGAAATGGATATTATGTGGTAGATATGTGCGGAATCTAGGAGTCCTGATATTTATTATCTTATCCTGACTTGAAGTAGCATAGTATCTCTCATCTACATGATAAAATAACACAACATGTAGAATTGTTCTAGAAGGAAAACATCCTTAGTTAAGATTGTTAGAATTTAGGTAATGTTTGAATGTTCTGCTTGATACTAAAATTTGGTGTATAAAGACTACAGAAATATCAGACTAAAATGGCTATGCTGGTTCTAAACCAGTAACAGTAACTGAAAAATTTTGGAAGAGAATTTTGATTCTCCACCTCTTTTTCCTGTCATCCTGACTTGATGAAGCTCGTTTTCATTACAAGCGTATTGCTATTAAGTTTGTCAAGAAAAAAGAAAAAGATTCCTTGTGTTTCTTTCATTTTTTAATTTACTTCCTGGGAATTATTAGTTAATGCATTTTGACCTATTTTGAACTATATTAGCTTATTCAGGTTTGTAGTTGATCTGATAACCATGTTCCACTAATCACATGTACCATCTGGCTTTAGTTCCATTTGGATCATGTTAAGCCATTAGCTGCTAAAAAGATCTTAGTGAATCAGAACTGGAGCTTAGCATTTTTATATGGCACTATTGGTGGGGTTTTTAGAGGCTAATTTTTTAAGGTTTTCTTACTCAACACATTCACTTTTAGGTTTACATTTTTACAAAGATTACATGTTGTTTTTCCGGTTTTACTGAGTCATTATAATGAACCCATGCTAGGATTTCTCTTGAAGGCTAAATGTTCTTTGTTGTTCTATTGTTTCATTTAAAAGAACAATCATTTGTGACGTGTAAATGAGTAAAGTTTTATAAAAATAACTTGGAATAAATTTTTAATAAGACATATTATTATCCTTTGACTCATAGCAAGTCATTCATAAACACCATTAAATCCTGATAATTATAGCTGTAGCTGCAGGGTTACTACCTTTACAGTCCTTACGTAGACTTCATTTAGAGGTCCAGTGGGGACATGCATACAATGGCTACAAAATGTTACTATTAACAGTTTCCTTCAGAACAGTATTGTGCTAGATTAAACATTCACTCATGAAACAAAAATGTTTATAGGTCATCTAATAGCTAAACATTCTGTAAAAGTAAATTCTTTAGATTCAGATTCCAGATTTTAGGAGGTGCATGACTTTCTACTTCTATGTACAACATGAAATATAGAGATTCTGTAACGCAGAAAAGAGCTCAGCAATTTTCTCTGAATAATATGGCAATCACCATTTTCCCCAAAAGTAAGTTGGACTGTTTTGGTTTATAAGTCTGCTTAATAACTTGCACAGTGCCTCCTTTACTTTTTTGCCTTCTTGTTGCTCCATTTCAGAACTACTTTCTTGAATAGAACGGATGTTAATATTCATGGGGTATCACTTTCAGCTTCATGTCTTATAAAATACATGCTGACATATATCCAGGAAATTTCTGGTCTAGAGGTAAACAAACAACTCTTGTTCTGCTAGAAAATAATCTAGACATCAGTTTTGGAGCTTTGTAGGCTCTTTTGAATATCTTCTAATACTTTCCCTTTCGGTAACATCTGATTGAAAGGCTTTCTAGGAATATCAATACTGTTGTGTCTTGAAACTCTGCTCTATCCTAAACCAAAGATCTCCCAAGATTTCTTTAAACTCCAATGTGAGTGGAATTTACACCATCTCTTTTTCCTATTACTCATTTTCTTTTTCCAATGTAGTTTAGTTTTCCCTAAACTCTTAATTCTCACTAATTAGACAAGCTAACCATGAAGCACAGTGCCAGTTCTCAGGACCTGCAGTACTCTGACGCTCTTTTATTCACCTGTTTTGTGCTCCATGCTAGCAGTTGCTGCCAGGGGCTGTATATCTTCCTAGATGGGCAGCTATCTCCCAGCCCATCCTTTGTACCATCACCCAGGCTGTGTACTCTTCCCTTCTAATTGCTGCAGTTCTGTTTGGTGATTAATCAAGCATGACATCAGCAGGATTTAAACCTGCCCTACTCTGTCACAGAATGATTGACTGTACTGCACTTGATGATATGGCCCTTGTCAGGCCTCTGGTTTAAGTGCTAACAGTTGAGAAATGATTCTGTATTGACTCTCTGAAAAGGTATCAAACATTGGTAAGGAACCAAGCTGATGTCAGTAAGCTTCTATCATGGTACTACACCGCTAGAAACTTCTTCCACCTTCTACTGATGTAACTTTTACATCACCTTTTTACAGTCTTTCCACTACTGTTTTATTTACTTCAACTGGCTTTGCTCTTGTTTTCTAGATTTGTTTTTCATCAGAGCTAAGATTCTACATTATACCTTAAAAAGAAACTGTGACAGAAAGAAAGAAATGTGTGGCAGTGCTTTAATTGAAGGCTGAGGCAGCCTTCAATTTTCACCTTTTACATTCTGACAGGTGTTAATACTGTTTTCCAGTTTTGCAAATACTCTTCCACAGTTGGAGGACCCCAGATGGACAATATGACTTTTTCAAATTAATGGCATTGTAATTAAAGATATTCCAGCATACCATAAAATAATGCAGCAATCTTTGTTAAACATAAAAAGTGTTTTGAAATGCTGTGATGATCTGATATAAGAAACAGCTTCTAATTTGTTCTCCTCTTCTCGTAATAATTGCCAGTAGTCACTAGATAAGACTTGTCATAGTTTAAGCCCAGCTGGTAACTCAACACCATACAGCTGTTTGCTCACTGCTGTCTTCTCCCCTCCCCGGGGGGGACAGAGAGGAGAATCGAAAGAATATAAACCTCATGGGTTGAGATAAGAACAGTCCAGTAACTAAAGTACAGCATAATACAATAGTAGTGCTACTAATAATAATGATAAGAGAAATAAAAAGGGGAGAGAATATAAAACTTAAAGAGGAAAGGAAAAAACCAGTAAACACAAGTGATGCACAATACAATTGCTCACCACCCATCGAGCAATACCCAGCCCAACCAGAGCAGCGGTCAGTTCCTTCTAGGTGACTTCCTCCAGTTTATATACTGGGCATGACATGCTGTGGTATGGAATAGCCCTTTGGCTAGTTTGGGTCAGGTGTCCAATTAATGGCATTGTAATTAAAGATATTCCAGCATACCATAAAATAATGCAGCAATCTTTGTTAAACATAAAAAGTGTTTTGAAATGCTGTGATGATCTGATATAAGAAACAGCTTCTAATTTGTTCTCCTCTTCTCGTAATAATTGCCAGTAGTCACTAGATAAGACTTGTCATAGTTTAAGCCCAGCTGGTAACTCAACACCATACAGCTGTTTGCTCACTGCTGTCTTCTCCCCTCCCCGGGGGGGACAGAGAGGAGAATCGAAAGAATATAAACCTCATGGGTTGAGATAAGAACAGTCCAGTAACTAAAGTACAGCATAATACAATAGTAGTGCTACTAATAATAATGATAAGAGAAATAAAAAGGGGAGAGAATATAAAACTTAAAGAGGAAAGGAAAAAACCAGTAAACACAAGTGATGCACAATACAATTGCTCACCACCCATCGAGCAATACCCAGCCCAACCAGAGCAGCGGTCAGTTCCTTCTAGGTGACTTCCTCCAGTTTATATACTGGGCATGACATGCTGTGGTATGGAATAGCCCTTTGGCTAGTTTGGGTCAGGTGTCCTGTCTCTGCTTCCTCCTGGTTTCCCATGCCCTTCCTCCCAGGCAGAGCATGAGGCTGAAAAGGCCTTGATTTGGGTAAGCATTACTTAGCAACAACTAAACCATTGGTGTGTTATCAGTGTTGTTCTCAGACTAAAGCCAAAGCACAGGACTGTACCAGTGACTAGGAAGAAAATTAATTCTATCCCAGCTGAAACCAGGACAGATTAGTTTGATGTTAAGTCACTGATATTGGGCTATGGATAGTTATCTTCACAGGTGTATTTCTCATAGCCATTAAAGAAATATAATTTAAAAAAAAAAAAAAGGTGAATGTTGTTAAAGAGCAATATTAAACAGGGAAGTAAGTCCTTTTAATCTCTTTTACTGATGATCCTCACATTTTCCAGGAGGCCATAACACTGTTAAGATTTCAGACATTAGCACAGCAGGACTTGATAAGGTGGCATTTGAATAAACCTAGTCCTTCACTTTGGAAAGACTCTTCCTTTTTCCGCATAATAAGATTCCTAGAATCATTGCCCAAATCCTTCCCACCACCTTTTTAAAAAACTTACCTGAAAACCATCATTAGAATACTATTTTATAGAAGTTCTCAAAAATGTTTATTGTGGAATTTTTAGAAATTGTAAGTGGAAATGGAGAAAAAAATGAGGGCTAGGGAGGGTAAAGCTCATTACATGTACTCCTTAAGGCTTCTTCAAAGCCTCAAACTGGGTACCTAGGGAGCTAGAATATAAGTTTCCATGTCTTAGAAAATCAGTGTAATGATTCTTTCTAGTGTTTTGGTTTGACTCTCAGAATTTTGGAATATGAATAGGAAATGATTCCTGTCTATTCCCCTCCTACATCTCTTAAAGAAAGTTTTCTTTTCTTTTTTTAAGGCTTCTTAAGGCTTTTAAATCTTCTGCATGTGCATATTTTGCTGAATATATTTATTTATTTATTTATTAACTTCTTCAAATGTTCAGAACTTTTGAAAGAATCTCTTTAGATTCATGATACTGGAAACAGTGGCAGCTGGAGACTTCCCAGTAAAATTTCTTATTGTTGTAAATTGCCCTTAAGAAAATCTCATTCCATTATTTAAATGTGCATGCTGGTTTATGGTATATTTATAGTCACTGCCAAATCCATTGTTTTTAATTTTGAGACACTAATAATAGGCTCCTGAAGTCTTCTTGGGAGCAGGAAGTCAGTTTAATAATGAATACAATGTCTACTATACTTGTTTTAATTCCTCCTGCTTACTATTTATTAAACATCACCACAGTGGCTAGCCTATATGAACCACAAACAAATGTTGTCCCTTTCAGTTCTTCACCACTTAAGCAAGTACCAGTAACATAAGTGACCTGACGGAAATCTTAGGGTCTCACAGTAGAATACAGAATGCCCAACACAGGAAAGACACAGCAAAGCACAACTGCCACATTGTCTGTAACCTGCCAACTCTTTCCTTTTCCAACCAGGCACAACTGGTATTTTCTCTGATCTGGATTTTAATTAGTGATGGCATATTTTGGAAATGGCACATCCAGAAGTGCTGGTAAAGCAGTGAGATAAGCAAATGAGCTTACACATGCTGCGCAACTACACAGTGACCTCACATTTGTTGGGTGTTGTACACTTTTCCTCATGCCAGGGAGTTTGAAAACCTTTCGGATAGTCAGTGTTGTTCAGTTTCTATGTGATTTCAATTTTGTTATGATTTTGTTCTTAGCTGATTTTTCTGGCTTTTCCCAATTTGTTAATGAAAATTATTTTTTTAAATCTGAATTTTGAGACATACATTGTGTCTCACATATTCACCATAATTTTCTTAGTACTGCTTTTGACATGCAGAATCTGTTGAGGCTAAAAAAACGTAATTTATAGACTCAGTAAACAGTGTTCACTTGTGACCTTTCTGCACAAAGGCTGTCTGGTACAGAAGCCCTATTAAAGACTTCTAGATGCCTAATACAGTCCCTCTGTGTGTTGGTACTACAGTAGGTCAAGGAACTCCTTTTAGTCAGTATTGAGATTCACTTTGTAGTGGCATTTCAAAAAGGCTGGAAGAGTTGCCCTATACCACTCACACTTCATAATCGCTAATCTCAGGTCTTTTCAGGGTAACTGATTCTGTAATGTAAATAAAAAATTAAGTCTGTGTTTTTAAACCAAGGCATAATGGAGCAAATGGAAAACTTGCATTTTACTCAAAAAAGATACTTATTAAGATTGAACAACAAAACAAAATTTCTGAAATAGTTTGCTTTTTCTTATTGAAGGAAAAATATTTTTAAAAAACTCAGTTGCACTTAAGAATGCAAATATCAAGGCTTTATTTTTAACCTCCTGCAAGTAGTTAAACCTTCATTGTTTTTTAAAACATAAATAAGAGCAGAAAATATGTGTAATACTGAAAGATAATCAAAGTCCTTAGATTCTGAAAATAATTTGATATTATCATAAAAATAACCATTTCATATTTGTATGAACATGTAACTACAAAACTACAATTAACTATAGGAAAAATTCTTCTGAAGAGACTTTGAAATGCCAAAATTATAATTGTCAACTAGTCTTACTGAAAATTGCAATAGTACCCTTGGAGTTAGAGTACTAGTTCATAGTGCAGTGTCTGCAAATCATGAAATAAATCTTACTTATAAACATGCATACAGCACCGTGAGGCACTGAGCACTTTGTCTCTGAGACTTTTAAATCCATGCTTACCTTAAAAGCAAAGCAGGTGTGTAAGTGCTTTGCTGGATCAGGGCCAGTGCCTTGCAAGACTGACTTCACAGAGTTGGGATCTCCCTCCCTACCTCCTGGTGTGAAGATGACCTTGCTTACAGCAGAGTTGCATGGTGGTTGCATGAAGCAGCGATTCTTCAGAAACACCCAGTGTTCATGTACCATTTGAAACATAGAATAGTTTTCCATGTCTTTCTGGAGAAGGTGGAGTGTTTGAATTTTGAGAAGAAGGTGTGATGTATACAAAGTATTGCACGGCATTTTACTTCAGAGTATAGGTTTCTTCATTTTCCATTGTTCTTGCTTTTAAGTAGTTTATTCAGGTTAGATAAGGAAAGAAACGGAAATAAAAGGAAATAAAAGGAAATAAACTATTTTATGAACATGAAAAATTACAAGGAACTTGCACTTTAAGCATGTTTCAACATTTCAAAACTAGGAAACACAGAGTCCATACTAGGCCATTTTGCCAAAGAAATATATCATATTCCTGGTTTTACTCCAATTTGTTTGAGACACAAGATACTGAATACATAATGCGTCCATACAGTTTAGTTACATACACAGGATAATTTAGGGTTCAATTTTTCCGATTACTATTTCCAAAGCTTTTCCAATTTTATGAGAACACCAGCCAATTGTAGAGCTCTTAAACTGTCATTTGAACAGAAGTTCTCAGCACAGCTAGAGGTATAGGAAGAAGTGTTCCAGCTTTTGCATACTATTGCGTATTGTTCTCATGGCCTTCATCATATACGCCATCAATTATAAACCATAAAAGCTAGAAAAGAGGTGGCCAGAAATGCTCTGACTGTATTGCACCGCTGTCTAGAGGGAGAGAATTTAACTTACCTTTTTCAAACTTTTGTGCCTTTTTATTTGTATCAAGGATTTTTCTATACATACATTTCTATTTGTGTGTAAAGCACACTGACTTGTATTAAATAGCTTATTATGCAGAAATACAGTCGATATAACTAAAGGCAACAGGAAAATCTCACTTGTGCCTTGTGTCTAATTGTTATTTATTGACATGGGGTCCGCAGCAGGCCTTACAAGAATTATTTTTGCAAAAATATCTTCTTTTTGCAAATTACGTTTTCAGCTCTACATTGTGAAGAATGCAGAGCTTAAGATGATACCAGAAGACTTGACAGTATATTATGCCAGGGAGTGACAATTTAAAAAAAAAAAAAATCCAGTTCCAAGTGTAAGTTTAAAAATGTAACTAAAAGCCTTCATCAAAGTTTAAAGAGCTTCTTGCGCTTTTAGCATTTGCTTATTCTGATTTATTGACAATGACACACCTAGCAACAGTCATTCCTGCTTTTTTTGAAGCAGTGAAGTAATGGACTTCAGGAGAAAAGGGGAAAAACAAGTAGGTGCTGCACACAGGAGAGAGGCCGCTGATTACAGACCACTAATTTGTTATGCACTCTGGCAAATCAGCAGTGATTCATATGACAAATAAGGAGAAAAAATTAACAGCTGTCATGTTGTGATGTGTTAATTTCCTGACAGTCTCTGCACTGAAGCCAATTACTGATTTAAGGGCAGGGAGAGAGAGCCCTGTTCAAGCTTCTAATTAGGCTTCTTCAAGACTAAAAGGATAAAAGCAAAAATAAGAGCAAAAGAATGAAGCAGGTAGCCGCAGCTTCATAAAGCATACATGCTTTTAAATCCTCAATTAAATAGCTTTAAGCTTAAGTGTGTTTAAGATAAGAATTTAGAAACATTTATTCACTTTTATGCATGACCCTGTATTTTAGTCTTTTGTGCAGTAATTGGGAGATACAGCAAGCCCAAGGGTCTACATTGCCCTCCTTCTGGAGTCGTCCAGATTCCTGGATATAATCTGCTTGTAATACCTTTGTTTAGCAGTGTCAACACCTATTCATCAACATGCTTTATACACAATCAGTAAAGGGACATCAACAAGTTTGCTAGGTTTTTTGCCCCTAAGAAGGGTTCTTGTAACTTCAGGGAGACATAATTGCTGTTTAAGGGTTTGGCTCTGACTCCTACGCTTATATCACCACTCCTTACTCTCATGAGAGGACCAAGTAGGGTTATATGAATAAGAAACCTTGGCATATGTAGACAGCTGAGCTAATTCTGTAAGCTACTGAGTGCCTTCACTTTGAAGCTAATTGGAAATGAGAGCAATCAGTATCTAGCATGATGGAGTCCAGTGTGAGGCAGGACCTGGAAAGAAATAGCTGTTTTGAGGAAATACCAAGGTAGCAGGTGATTCATGCTATGGCTACCATATGGTTTCCAAAGGAGCCTTATGTGGCTCACTTAGCCGTATATGAAGTGCATTGTCCAACTGTCCTAAAACATGCAAATAAACTGGGTGTCGGGTCAACCATTCCAGTGAGATAGCTGATTTTGTAAGAAATATTTTCTTAATGTAATGCTTAAAAATTAAACTCGGGTTTCCTGTTGACACACAATTTAAACCTACAATGTAAAACTACCAACTGACTGTAAAGAGCTTTTGCCTCTTTTTTTTTTTTTTCCCCCTGGCATTTATTCAAAAGTGATGTGTGAAATAAAAATCAGAAATTAGTCACCAGAAAGAAACGATGGACTTGCTCCAAGAGGAAGGAAAAATTTCATCCACACAATATTTTTCTTTTTTTCTTTTTTCATATTCAGATGGTCCAAGTCTCTTACAGGTTGCTACCAAAGTTTTTCAGAACTCTTGTTTGCTTCCTTAAAAAGCAATTGTGGTAAAAATTTTGAAAAATTAACTTGAATTTTAAAATGGACAGCCATCTCTTATTTTTGCATCATAGCTCCCTTCATTTGGGTTTAAAATACAGCTCTTTCTTGCTTCATGAATATGTAGACAATAAACAGGAAGCTGGAGCAATGGCTGAAACACATCTTCCCAGGAAATTAAGAAGCAAATATGATGTGGCTTCCTAAAATCACTAAATTTACATTGGGAAAGAAAGAAATGTATCTGATAAAGTACTGATAAAGTACCAGTGCCATGTTACAGCAAACCAATTCTGTAGTTGGAGACAGGACTATTCTACATTAATGACATTGCTGCTTCCTTTTTCTCCTTCCTCCACTACCCAAGCTCGGTCTGATTTTGGAGAAGTTTGCTACAGCTCAGGCTGCAGAGCAATGTAGATAAATTGTAAGCGAGGTCTGGGATAATTTGAGTATTCTAAACTCCGTATTATTCCAGCTCAGCTTCTTAACAGCAGCCCTAACATCTGTGTATTTGCACTATACTTCAATCACTGTTGTAGACATAAAGTAACAAAGTTCTGATGACTAGTTGGGATTAACTGGAGAACTCAGTTGTGGTGGAGAAAATGAACTTAAAATATGTGTGTGATGTGTGTCCTAAAGTTAATACTATCCAATATAAATAAATACATGTAAAGTCAATGTGGTAATTAAGTGACAGTGGAACAATACACAAGAGACTGTCTCTACTGGGAGAATCAACTCACAGCAACTTTAAATCTCCTGACTGCAACTCTTCCCCACCTTTATTAGGCAAGTCTAGTTAATAAGAATTTTTGTGGTGTCTGAGCAATTATATGAGGCAGATTTTCTGCTTTTTTCTATTTTTGAGGAATTTAGAAATCTAAATTCATGTCATTAGTCCTTAATGTGGTAAAAGTTTGCACTGCAGCAGGACAGATATTTTATTTTTGATACATATTACTGATTTTTTCCCTATAAGTAATAGTAGTTATGTTATTGTAAGAGACAGTAAGACCTTTCTGTCATTGATTTTGTTTGCAACTTCATCCTTATGCTTGATGGGATGGATAAAAGTAATTCAGTCCCTAGGCTTGCTCAGTCCTGATCTACTATCAATTCAATTGAAGTATGTCTACATTGAGCGTATTATCTTTTTTGGAAGGATAACTAAGTGAATTAAGCACATGCAATACTTATCACTGTCCAAGCTAACTTGCACTTTATTGATTTATAGTGCCTTCCATAAGCGTAAAGGTGTTCTGCACTATTTTATGCACATGGACTGCTTCAAGCACCTTTGAAATGCAGCCACTTCTGTCATTAAACTTCTGTCATTTTAAACTTAAACAGGGGAAGTTTAGGTTAGATATAAGGAAGAAGTTCTTCACAGTGAGGGTGGTGAGGCACTGGAATAGGTTGCCCAAGGAAGTTGTGAATGCTCCAACCCTGGAGGTGTTCAAGGCCAGGTTGGACAGAGCCTTGGGCGACATAGTTTAGTGTGTGGTGTCCCTGCTCATGGCAGGGGTGTTGGAACTAGATGATCTTAAGGTCCTTTCCAACCCTAACTATTCTATGATTCTATGATTCTATGATTCTGTTAATTTGCTTTCATACTTGATGTGCCCATAGTCAACCGCTAGCTCAAAGCAGAGTCTTTAAAACCTGTTTCAACATTCCTTATTACAGTCTGTACTCGTTATAAGAGGCCAAATCCTGGAGTCCTTACCACTATACAGCTTGACATTGGGAGCACTGCAGACCTATGCGTAAGCATGCTGACTGTTGCTGTTCCTGGGCATAACTCCTGCTCTGTGCCTCTGGCTCTGTAACATATTGGCTTGTTGTTGCCAAGTAAAGTTGAACTGCAAAGTGGAAGTAGTGCAGCAGGGGGAAGGAGACATGCATGATCTCCTGCAGGATCTACACGGATGGAGTAGGCGGTAGGATTCTTGCATGATCTTCCCTTTTTTTTCTTCTGTAAAAGTAAGGGACAATCTGACTCTTGGGGCATATTTAGTCCTCATCCTAGGAAATCTGTCACTGAAGTCAGTAAGTGTTTTGCCTGAGTAAGTATTGAGTAAAGACTGAAGGCTTTGGCCTAACATTTATATCAAATATGGCCTTCCCAAATTCATTAATTCCTGTTTTAAAATTATATTGTCCATATCTCTTTTTACTGTCCCTGACCCCTTTTGCACACTCTCACCATTAACACTCCCAGTCACAGATATCTGGAAATGTATTCTGTCATCAGTAATACATTCAACCTGACTCATATTCATAACCCACTCCAAGGTACCAGGATGAAGAGCATTGCCATGGGTTACTAAACACTGGATTTATAAAACGCGAAGAAAGAAATATGCTGTACTTAAAAGTATCAGAGCACATTTTGCGGTGTGCTTGATCTCTTACATGTGGTCTTGTGCCACAGTCTGCATTAAAAGCAATTAATAATATCAACTCCTATGTGAGGAGCACTGGTGGATTTTACCTATTCTATATATTTTACTTTCCCTGCAATGATGAATAAATTAATCCCATTAATATTTAATTAAGTTGAAAGGTGACATCTAACTTAGCCAATTTACTGTTCTGTAGCTGGTTTAACTTTGGATCATGTGATTTCAATTCTTTCCATATGACCAGGTGACTAAAGGGAAAAAAAAGAAAGGAAGGGAAATGCACAGATTAATTTCATTCTTTAACCTTCCTAATGTATCTGCTTGCTTGCATCGAGTCGCAGACAGCAGATCATCACATGATTTATAGTAGTGACCGCTGCCTGCATCTCTCAGGCTAATGACACATACACTAAAGTCATTGATTTGTATGAATAGCCTCCGCTCTTCATTTATCACAATTCAATGTAAGAGTTTGCAATGCAGAAAAAAATTTCACATGGGAAGCATGGCCCCACAGGCCTGACCGCTAAGCAGTTATGAATCATTTGCTGCCTTTTAATATATAGACTGTTCTATTCCTGAAAATGCCCTATAAGGTCGTATTTCTTTACAGAACACCACTACAATTAAAAAACAAAAGTAGATGTTTTAAGATAAAGTATGTATGAAGCATGACCAAGTTAAGCCTTTGTTAGTATTTTCTTTCTCTTTTTTAATACATTATAAAAAGCCAAGTTTATCATTAATGCAAGAGGGACAATTCATTTGACTTTAGTAAAGTTGTGCCTGATTTTGTTAGTCCAAATTTGTCACATAAAATTCATTATCTGCCTTTGTAGTACACAGAACTCCAGTAAGAATACTGACCTAAAATCAGAGAAATACTCTGAGCAAGTAGGATCTGACAAATTGTATTTCCTCAAGACATAAATATATAAGCTCAGGTGTAACTTAGAAGAGAATTAATGCTTTTGCAAATATGCTGCTTAGAATAACTTAGAATGGCTATATTTTAATTAATATTTACTTTAGATAAGCCTGTACATTGGGAACAGCTCTTTGTTCAGGAACTAAAGGTTTAGGTTTTGGGTTTTTTTTTTTTTTTCCTTTTAAATATGAAATAAAAAGCCTTATATCATTGTTTTGAGTTCTCAGTACAATCTTGCTGGTCACAAAATCATAGTTTTCATCAGAGAAGGAAAACTGAAATAGTGTTTGTGGTTCCAGAAATAGATAGTTAAACTATGAATCTAAGTTCTTCTGAGAAATATATACCTTATTTTTCATTACTTGCAGCATGAAGTAAGGACACAATATAGTGCAGAAGTCAGAGTTCAGATGATGTATTTATTTTTTCTTTTCATTTCCCTTCCTAAACGATGGGAAAATATATACAATATCATAACCTATCCCAGCATTTAAAACTTTTGCCTTTATTTCATAAGCATTAATTACTATTAAATTCTAAAGTTTTTAGCAATGTTTGTACTGTGCAGAAAAAGTTTTTACTGTATCAGACACTGACACTGTCGAGTTATTTCACTGTAAATACACACTTTGTATGCAAATGCCTTTCAAAGATAGAAAACTATGTCATTTCTGAACTTTCTTTCTCTTGCATTGCTTGACAGGGACCATGGGTTAGATTAGCAAATTCAAGAGCTTCCATGTAGCTTCCATGAAGTAAGATATGCTTCACTTTCTAGTCTGAACTGCAGTCCAGTGTTGTCACCCTTCAGTGTGATCATACATAAACGTTGCAATGCTGTGAAAGATGAGTTCAATTCTTGTTAGAAAATACTAGAACAAGAAGAAAGAGGGTACAAGAGGTTTAAAAAAAATAAATCAGAAAGCCTTCTTTGATTTGAAATCATCGGGATTTTTAGGAAAAAACACAGCAGTACATAGCCCTTCATCTTTGAAGTCATAAAAGAGATGAACATTCCCTTTGAGTTCAGGTTCATAATGTTACTTCTGGAAAGGTTTCCAGAACTGCAGTTTAGGTGTTAGACATTGCTATTAATAATAATGAGGATAATAGCTATGTTAAGAGGGACGATCAACATTAACTTTGAATTTTCTGGGGTTCGGTATGATGTTTAAAATATTCTTACCACCTTGGTATCTTAACATCATACAACAATTATCAAATTATTTTAATTTCCTGTGTAACATATTTAATAAAAATCTACACAAAGCACATTGTTTAGCTAGGAGATTGGAATATTTTCCTTTTCATCAGTTGCATTCCCTTGGGTGTATCTATTTGTCTCAAATGTCTCTCCTGAGAATGAACACCAGAGGGTTTAGATTTGTGTTAAGCTTTTAAGACTTTCGGAAACCCCTATTATTTACTTGGTAAATGTGTATTTCCCTAAGATTATAATAATTTTGGGTTTTTTTACTTTTTCCACATTCTTTCTGTTTTTTTCATAACATTTTAATTATTCCTGTCATAGGAATATTATTTCTAGGTGCCACTGGTTCCCAACAGCAAATGTTCTAAAAAGAGGGATACTTACTTAAAAAATAAGGACCACAACTGTTCGCCCTGATTCAGTGAGGCACTTAGCCATTTGGTTGTTTTCAAGCAGATGAGCATATTCAGCCAGCTGGATTAGCCACATGCCCATGGGCAGGTCTGCCATGCTTATGCCATCTCCACTTCAGTCTTATGCTAGTGTGGTTATGCAGCTTCCAAACTACTGTTGGCTTTTTTCCAGCTGTGTGGCTCCACACGCAAGCACAGCTGGGATGCAGCTGTCTGCACCTGACTACCTGGGCATGCCCTAAGGCTCATCTGCACTTGTGCAGCCTCCACTGCCACTTCGGCTCCTAAGACTTTTTTTTCTGAGTTTTAGCAGAATGTTGATCTTGGCCCGTCTAAATAGATATTAAACAGCATGAATGTGCCATGCCTTGACTGCCCTCCAGGATTGCCTGAGTGACAGTCATGGCAGGATATTTAACAGAAACACGGAAGACTGCTAAAGTATCTCAGCAAGATGCTAGAAATGCATTCTGTCCTCATTTCATATTGAGTTTTGCCGAGAACCTTGTGGTCATATTGCACAGTCTATACAGTAAACAGAAGTGCTCCTTACTAGAGTCCAGAGCAAAGAGGGAGATGTATTTTGTAATGAGAACAATTGTTCATTATAATTCTTTCCTAATCTCTGCTTCTACAGTTCACAGTATTCCCTCTTGCTATATGCCTAAGGATATACTGAAACTGGTATTTTTCCTTTTTTCAGGGTCCTCCTTTATTTTGATTTTTGTGGTCTGCTACACTGCAACTGCAATCTGTTTTGGCAGTTTGCAAGAAAAAGATTCTATTAGCTGTACAAACCTTGCTGCATATTCTGGAATATCCTCTTCTGATGTCTAATCTAGGTACTCATTCTGGTTCACTTCTATTATAAAACATGTGTAACAGCTTTAGGTGGCCTTGAGTATTTTCCATCTTGCTAGCAACCAGGAGCTTGTGAATTTTTGAAATGTATTTTAAGAATTTCTAAACAAAAATAGCATTAAATACAAGTTGATTCTCTAAACATATGCACCACACAAATAACAGAAAACTAACTGTAGCTGTGCAACTTCTCCTCAGTGAAATTCTTTGAGAATTCCTCTGTTAAGGAGCTCCTAGCTGGCAAAAGCATGTCTGTTCCAGCCTTTCTTCCTGCTCTTTTGTAAGCCCTAGATTGTAGTTCATACAGTGAAAGAAATATTCATGCTACCACTCTAAACTATTTGGTCAGCACATTGGCCACACCAATATAAGTGGTATCCCTGCACTGAGTGATGCAGTGTGGCTGAGCCAAAGGAAAAATATTATCTTAATTCCATTATATTTATGCAGAATCCTCCAGCTGGTGGCACAGAGCATGTGAAGAATCACTGGAATGACTTGGGGCATCGAAAGAGCAGACTAAGTCATTCGAGGGTAGTCCAGAGGACTGGAAAGCAATCCTCACAATCCTTACTCACCAAGACAACTTAGGCTGTGAAGGAAAAGTTGCTAAATGAAATGTTCAGCAATTAAAAGACAAAGATTATGTGAATTTGCATACTGTAAACAGTGTCAGGTCTTAAAAAATTACTTTCCATTATGAACTTGATTGAGAAATGAAAAAACTGTTAGAACAGACTGCTTGCTAAAAAGTAAAGCTAAAAATCACAATCTGTTGCAGTATTAAAAGTATTTACTGGGTTAGTAGTTGAATGAGTGCTACAGGAAAGGTGAACTTGGTGAAACACCTTTAATTGTTTTTAGAGGAGCTGCTCAAGATATTGCCTCCAGATTTGGAGTTCCAGTGAGTCTGAAAATACTTAATGGGAAGTAAGGAGATAGACAGAAAATAAAAACCAAACCAAAAGAAGAAGAAAAAAGAAGCAAAAAATGTTCCGATATCTAGTGCATAGTGCTAGAAGATCTGATTGACAACTGCTCTGTTGATTTCTTAGAAAAATCAGGGAAGACAGGTGCAGCAAAGATGTATATAAAGAAAGGGTAATGTTGTTCTTTCATAAAATATGAACACTGTCACAAAATCAAAATCTGTCAAACACAGCCAGCCTCCCTAGGCAGTTTGGGAGTGCCACCTGAGATAGATACAACTTGTTTTGCTTTACAAGATTCTACAACTTAGCAAGATACAGTTTTAGAAATATAATGATGTATTTTTCTTACAGCTTCAGGTTTATATCATTTTACTAGTTTCTCATCTGTAGTCTGATACCTGACTGTAGTATGTGTCTCTACTCCCTATCAATAATCCCTTCACTGATTTCTTCCTGCTACAATTTTTGTCTATGCTAGTCATAAATCCCCATAATTCCCAGTCTCCTCTTTTACACTTGGCTGTCTCTTCAGCTATTCTTAAACAGTCCTTACTGAGACCATGTTCATAGTGACTAACCTGGCCTCATCTCATCAAAAGCTGTGATGGGACAAGACAGCTTCGTTTCCATTTCTCAGGAGCATTAGTAAGTGTTGGTCATCCTGGGTGAGAATACCATGTAATGAGATTTTGAATATATTGAAAGACTGTGGCGACTCTCTCTGAGGAGAAAGAAATCTCATCTTTCCCTCAACATCAAGTATAGTAAGGGGAAAAAGTGGCGTAATCCCTGATATGCTTTTGCTAGTTTTATGAGAATGCACACGAATCCATCATGTTTTATTTTGCTAGTGATTGAACCTTCCCTAAGAACTGTATAGACAGACTTATATGTAGCAAAATTAAATACTTTTTTGAAGATTTTTTTTAATTAACTTCTCTCCACCCTCCACTAAGAAACTTATCCTTCCTCAGCCTCAGTAAATAGAATAAAAAATTAGCTATTTGTTTATGGCCCCTTATCCTTTCTGTTACCAACCTGGAGACAAGAAGCTCAGATGCCATTTTACTGTCCAATACTAACTGACAGGAAAGTGCTAAGAAAGTGAATTAAATGAGTGTGGACTGCAGCTGAGTTGAATAACTTCATGCACTGTCTTGTATTGTTCATTAGACTTCTTAGCAAAGGTAGTTTCTGCCGTAACAGGACCTATGTTTTAAGCATATCTCACAGAAAACTGGGGAAGTAAGACAAAGCACTCTGCTGTGTAACAACTGCTTCATAGGTGCTAGAGGCCTGAGAATGGTATTAATACTATCTCCAAAGGCTCTAGCACATCTTAAATTGCATTACAAGAAATTCAGCTTCAATTCCTTCACTCCTGGCATCTGGTCATTAGCAAGACCCGGTGGGTGTATATCTATTATATAGATTAAAAATACAAAAACCTGACTAAGTTATGAGTGCATATAATTAACTACAAGGATATTGCTCATTTTCATGTCCCATATAAACACTTTCCATTTTTTCCTTGCTTTAAATGTAGAAGCCCTTAAAGAGGTAGGGGAAAAAGAAATGTCATTTCTCAGCCACTGTTCTGAAAAATGGATCCTATTCTCATCCTGTGGCACTGGATAATGCTTATCTCAGCTGATCAGTATGGTGCTGTAATGGAAGAACTGTTTAGATTGGAAGAGACTGCAAGCCTGATGCCACACTTCCCTGCATCTGTTGGTGTGGAGAGGAGAAGACTCCACAATGGTCAGTAGGAGGAGGAAGAGTTATAGTAATGAAAGTTACACTGACTGAAGGGACTACAGCAAGGTATGGCCATCTCAGTATTTTATTCTGGTTGTCAGACTGGAGTAGCAGCCCCTCTAGGTAGGTATATGGTGCAGCAGAGGCTGCTTCTCACTATAGTTGGGAGGAATAGGATAAAGTAGGTCTGAAGATATGGTAATATAAGAGGGAGAGAGGGAGTTGTACAGGTTGAGAGAAGATCTAGTTTTATTTGGGCAGATACTGAGTGAGAGCTTGCTAATATACATGTATATATATGGGACAGGAGCAATGCAAGCTCTATGACTTTATAGAAATTTGAGTAAAGCAGTTTAATTAGATGAGAGCATGTTACTACAAAGTTAAGATGTTATTTGTGCAGGGTTTCCTGCACAATTCATCCTTGTTTCACAGTAGTACTTTTGGTAACAATGAGAAAACTTACACAGACTTCCTACTCCTCATCTAGTCTTCACTAATCTCATGACATTGTCTTAGATGCTACTGTCTCGTTGTGTCACTCCATACAGTGTTTTCCCACTCTGCAGATAGCAACTAGTCTCCACTGTGACTGATTTACACATTAAACTTTTACTCTTGTGATTTTCCTGTCCTTGGCTATGCAATAGCCCTGTGCCTGGCCAACTGCAAGACATGGTGAAAACTTCAGTGCTTAGGCCTGGTGGATTACTACTTCTTGTGTCAGCCCGCCCAGGTAGTGGCAGGAAACAGTATCTCCCAGATCTGTCAAATCTATCACTCTTTAGTTCAAATGCTGACAGGTCTTGGTAAAGCACACTTTAAACAGATCTGTTCTCTGTCACTGCCATGACAGTAATACATGAATCCACTATCAGAGTGATTTTAGAAACAGATGGACAACATGAACTGGAAAAGCCCAATCCTGTTAAAGCTTACTTGGATGGGTATTTTAAAGGGAATATTTTTATGCTAACATTTTTAAGAGTATTACGTGTCTCTGATCCTGAATCTCTGGTTTCTTTTGGATGTCTTGATTCCTTATCTTGACTCTTCAAATATTCTTCATTTTTCTTGTGGCTACTTCAGACTGTTTCCTTGATTTTCAAAGCCTTCTGCTAAAAATGCTGCCACCATGTGTCTAGATATCCAATAATATGACCAATTGTAACTCCCCTTCCACTGAGCTTAATTCCAGAGTCATAACAGATGTTGTCTGAAAGAAAACAATGCCATTTATTTTCTCAATGGACATTAAAGATAGGACTATATTTATTGTAAGAAGAATCTGATGGCAGAAGAAGGTCTTCAATGCTAATACCATCCCATAAGAAAACTGGGCTAGAGATTAGTGAAAACAGCAGTACTGGAGAGCATGGATGACCAGTTATACGTGTAATTACCTATTTGACTGTATAGTAATGCACTTGAAGCACAAGCTAAGTCAAAAAAATGTTGGTTTCTGCACTGTACACTGTTGCTAATAAGCTTAGTCTAAACTCACCGGTGACCCCAGTGACCTGCCATAGTAGGTTATTAAATACTGATATTTATCTTTAACAAAGCTGATACTAAAATTTCGTGAGAAGGAATAATGTCTCTTTATGACTAAGCAACATGTTTTGAGTTTTAGTAGTTTTGTGTAAATTGTTTCTGATGTTGCTGAGGACTTGTTAGCTGCAATTGGATGTGTTCAATATGAACATGCTGGCAGTCAGGTTTAATTTTCTCACTTTTCTGAAAGACTTGCTTTAAATTTGAACTTTAAGAGAACAATGGTTCAGATACAGGGATCATTTCGGTCTCTGGCTAATAATATTCGTAGGACTATTGGTCTGAAAAAAAAGTTGTGGGTTTGCCTGAAAGTTCAAAGGATCCTTCAAACTGTCGTCCATTTCATTCTGAAGCTTTTAGAGTTTTTCCATGTGGCTGTCTGTCTATGGTCTGAGTTTGAAATTCACCCTGGACATAGCATTATGAAGTTATTGGTAATAATATTATCATTGTTATTAAAATGTTACTGCTGTTTCCAAACATCTATTGCACTGCAGGTTCTGAGCAGAGGTACACATGCTTCTCTCTTCATGTGCAACTAACTTTTCAAAAACAAGATTAAAAGTAGTACAGTGGCATTTCTTTGCCATTTTCTCCAAATTATCTTAAAATTTAAGGTGTGTGGAATATAGTCACCAAAAGCATATCAGTAACATTTAAGCTTCTGGTGGGTAAGCAGTTCTGGCTCTTTGGATATGTTCAGGTGCATAGCTCCTGTACAATGAAGGCGTACGTTAATTCTCAGTTCCTTTGATACAGTAATGTCTCCCTAATGAAGCTACTGAATAACATTAGGCAGGATTCTCAACACTTCCAAGAAGACTCTGTAAAATACAGTTTCTCACAACAGTCTCTTCCAGTTTTTAATATTACCTCTTTTTCTGTAGTCATAGTCGCCTATATGCAGTGTTTTCACCCCTTTACAGACTGATAATGAGCGAATGTTCATGTGGTCTGTTACACAACACTAAGCTCTTATTTCACTGTCTGCAGTTATGTTCAGTAAGTACAATATGAACATCATCTCAATTAACAGAGTACCTTTAGGGCTTTTCTTAGCCAACTATTCTAGCACGCTTGTCCATACTGTCATCAGCACCTAATCAACTAATGATGGCTGAAAATGAGGAAGGCCAATCCCAATAAATCTGAAGGATAGTAATTTTTCTCTTTTAATGCCCTTCTCCCTCCTTCTTCCTTCTTCCTACGGCACATTGCAGTAAATTAATGTCATAGCGGTTATTACAGTAGCGCTGCTATGGCAAGTATTCAAGCAACGATCCTCGAATATTTTACCTCAGCATTTATTTGTCCATAAAATAAAATAGGATTTATTACAGTACTCTCTGGTTTGAGGACTGCATGGACAGCAGCTGTGACAACTCCTTATCTCCACTACAGGTAAAGATATAGGGGATGTTTCCCTGAAGCTAAAGAGGCACAAGGAACATAGAAGTCAGTCAACTACACCTCAGTGTTACACAAATTGTAAAATAAATAAATGCAAGCATAAAAAACTCCCCTTATACCTAATAAGTACCCTAAGAAAAATCTTAAAGTAATTCTGTCTTTAAAAGGACTTAGTAAATTAAAGGGGTATTCATTGCTTTGGAGATTACTGTCTCCAAATCAGATATAGGATTTTGAGATCGAAAGACGGAAAGATAAATGTGAGGAATTATTGTTGCAAGTCTTATTCAGAGAGGGCATAAGAGAAGGAATTACAAATAGAAAAAAATGTCTTGGTCAATAAAGTTTTACAGAGGTTTATGGTGAGTGTTTTTCACTTAAAAAATAAATGGTTTTGACTATATGAAAGACTCCACCTTACAGAAAAAGCTCCCAGATTATAAAGAACTGGTTCTGAAGACAGCCCTGTGGAGATACAACTACTGGCTTAGAGATACTCATATTTCCAGCTACATGTAAATTTCTCTGTGTCATTAACATCTCTGAGCTCTGTAATTAGGTCTCTCCTGATCTGGTTATAGTTTCTGTACATTATGAGTATGTAAGCCTCTCTAGGGAAACACAAGGCCAGCCTTACAGGGTTTCCCCTTTCTGTTCCACAGTTTTGCTCTTATCTTGAGCAAGTACATCCTAGCAACTGCTTGCTTTGAGGTTACAGTGAGATCCCAGTGGCAAGTGTGAAGGGCTATATAGCATTATCAGTCTTTCTTTGCTAGCACAAGTCTCTACCAGTACACCAAAGCTAGAATAGCTCCATCCTTCATAGATGCCGCACTTTTTTCCTAACTGTCATTCCTCATTTTAAATCTATTCTTTTAGTGTTTGTATTCCCCAAATTACTCTGCAATTTCCAATTATAGTTATAATTTTATTTTTGCATCTGTTTTTTGTAAAAGAAACACATATTCTTGCAATTTGAAACGTGTATTTTAAAACCTAACAGTGTTTGAAAAGATGTTCCTTTCTGAATAAATATTATTTCATTAAATTAAATATAACATATAAACCAAAATGTTTGTCCTTCTGTTCTGCTTCAATCTGGTAAGCATGGGAGAATACAAGTACAAAGAAAAAAGTGGTTTATTAAAGGATATTTGCATTTGGATTAGTTTGTTCAGAAGGCCTTGTCTCAAGCATTATATCCAAGAGATGCTGTCCTCAGTGTAAGGAAGTGCCCATTCCATGGCCTGGCTATTTCTTGATTTTTCTTGAGTATGGTTTCTGCTTAGGTATGACAGAATAATGAATAATAAAGATAGAAAACCAATAAAGAGGGGAAAAAGACCCCAAATTCCTTATACAAAATCACTTGGAATGAATTCTGTGTGTAACTACTTGCATTTTTGCTAACTACTGTATAAACAACACTTTTAACAAGGCAAATTGGAAACTTGAAGACAAATCTGCTTAGGGATATAGCTTCAATTTATTTCACAATGATAACTGAAACTTTGTTTCTGCTGTGTTGCAGTCAATTTCCACTGAGCTCACACTCTGAATGCGTGATTAATCATAAGAGCACTGGGGTTGCCAATAAATACCAAAACCTTAAAACTATAACAACTTGCTCATTTTGTGCGGTCATTCCAAATAGCTAAACAACCAGAAATTGTCAATGTACACCAAGATCAATGCTGCAGGGTCTCTACATAAGATTGATTTCCCTCTCTGAGGATTTCATCTCTCTCATCAACAAAAACATTTTGTCCTCCCTAAATAATCCAATCGAATGCCATCCTCCTGTGGAACAGTGAGAGGTTTAAATTGTTTGGATTAATCTCTGCTTTGAGGTGGCCTGGAAAGTCTCTGTAACTTTGTCAAATATAGCCTGGAGGGAGAATTGTGGTTTTGTGGTTTGATACGTGCTAAAAATAAACAAATAATGAGGGTGTCTAAAAATCATGTTGTGCTTTAAAAATACTATTTGTGGGAGAAAATACTTTTTAAAGCTCTTGCTTCTAAGTCAGAACATGATAATTGTCAGTGTATTCCTTGTTTTTAAAGTCTATAAGCTCCTCTGTATTCAAGGTGGGGAAGTAGAATAAAACGCATGGGAACAGATTCAGGGGAAAGGACAGAGAAAGGGAACTGCAGAAGCCTACAGAGATATTCCCCAGAAGATATGTGGAGCAAATCAGAGATGAGACTAAAGGAATTGTTACCACCTGTAGCCTTCTATGGACATCAAATGCAGAGGGAATGTTTAATAGAAATATGCTGAGTAGTTCAGATTCCAATTCTCTTTCTGCATCTCCTTCAGAAAATCATTTTGCACATTTTCAGTTGGGAAAGACCAAGCAGAAATAATGTTCCAAAGAAAGCTTCGCAACCGATAGGACAGGTTGCAGGCAAGCGGGGATAACTGCTTTGCATAATTTTCTTGTTCATTATGTAAAACAACCTTTCCACAAACATAGTAAACTGGATCAGTGAAGATTTTGTGATCTTTATCCAACATGTTCTGGAAAAAAGACAGAACCCAGACCCTGGTTCTTCATTAATTCTCATTTTGCTGTAAATAGGGTGCAGTAAGATCAAGCTGTATCCCAAGTAAATTTGAAATTGCATCATTTGTTTTCTAAACTTCTGGTGTTTTGGAAGTGTTCGCCAAGAGCTCTTATGACTGGCACCCCTATCCCAACAGCAGAATATGATGGTCAGACTTTACATCAGTAGGCAACTCTGTGTATTGACTGTATTTGGAGGCAGCTAACTCTATTCACATGAGCAGGCAAGCCAGCCTAGGAAAGTCATTCTTGGAATTTTGTGCTGAGATTTCTGGAACGGGGTAGGTTTGTGTCATCCCTAGTAGACTTTCTGGGCTGAGGTAAACAATTGGTGTTTAAACGTTGGATTGAAGTTACCAAAATGATGGCTGCACAGGCCAAGCATGATTTGCTTTCATCTTGGACTGGTACTAGCTCAGAAATATTAAAAGAGCTGTACTGGAACCCTATGTAACATAGCCTCTCTAAGTGGAATAATTTTTAATTAGGTTATAGGTTAGGTTATCTTAGTTTCAAAGATCAGCACCAAACAAGCAAATTGGCTTTGAAGGAACTGAATAATTATTTATAAACAGGCAAAGAACAGATTGCTCTGGAAAATATAAATATCCTCACAGTATCTGTGGCCTTAGCTTTGCCTTGATCAAAATATAAACTTCTTATTGACTCTTCTGTTACAAAAAATTCTCTTTTGTAGAGCTGAATAACGAATCTTTCCAATGTCATTGTACAAACCAGTATACATTCAATTTGAACACAAAATTATTTTCAGTAAGATGAAGCATAAATTTCTGCTTTATAAACATTGCAAAGATGGGAAATGCATTTGAAAGACATAACTGAAGGAAGAAAATATCACTTTTTTCTGCAGAAACCTAAAAATAAATTCCAAGGGGCATGCCTGCTACTATCAGGAGCACATATGGATTTCTTGCTGACATTAGATTCTCCAAACTGAATGTCAGACTCACGAAGAACAGGGTGGTAGTGGCGGGGAGGGAGGAGAGTGGGGCTCAGGTTGTAAGCTAGAAGGCTAAACTTATTAGAAGGGCAAGATGAAACATCATGGTTATCATTAGGAAAACCTCTAAAACATGTTTGTACATTATCGTGGGGCAAACACAAGTGTCACACGTTAGCAACAGCTAGGCAAAAATACCATGCTATAGTGTTATGCCCTTAGGGCCCTATTTATTTAACAGGAAGATACTGTAGAGTACACATGCACACCAGAAGTTTGCAAGGCAGAGATAAGTATTTTCGATGCTTTCACACACAAAAGAATAAAATGAAGCCTTAGTTATGTGTGTTGCTAGATGACAGTGTCTGTAAATCCACTTGCAGATTTTTTGGATTAGAGATATAGTAATTTAACAGGTAAATATGTAACACACAAAGATTCTATTCTTTCTAAACAAAAGAATATTATCCTATATCTATATATATTTTGCTTTGTTTGGGTTTTTTTTAATAAATTAAAGTGAAAAGAAGAAATTAAATAATCAACCAGTAAATTTATTCATATGAAGTCCACCAGGCAGATTAAAAAGCCCTCTAAGTTTGCATCAGAATGGCTAGAAACATCTGCCAAATGGCCAGAGGGTACTGGTAGTAAAAATACTTCACAGCTGTCAGATCTCAGTCTAGAGTTTGCAGCAGAAGAAGAGTACAAACTAATAAATGAAGGAGTGTACACATCATCCCCCTGATTTCTTTTTACTTTGGAGAAAGTAAGCCTCTGATCATACAGTGGCATAAACATGAAGTTAATGACAGTGGTTGGTTTCCTTATTTTAAGGGAGACATACCAGAAGGGTATTACTCTATAGTTGGCTGTTACTCTACAGTTGACAGTGAATAACTCAAAACTCCTCTGAATTTGGATTTCTACTAAGTTTTCTTTCATAACATCCTGACTAGTTGCAGTCCACCCTTGGATCCTTTTAACTGCACTGTGATCTTACCTACCAAGATAACCCACCGACTAGATATGCCCAGCAACAGGCTAGTAGAACAGAAGAGGCCACACAGCCAGACTGCAGAAATGTGTGAAAGAAGGTCATACCTATGTAAAGCAGAAAGAGTTTGTTAGAGAAACTTTAACAGGACTTGATAGGGCACTAAATTTTAGAGCAGTCATTCAATAAACATGATAAAGCATCAAAGCTTAAATTAATATGCAAGTAATTTTATATACAGATCTATAAACAAATCCTCATATATATATCTCAATATAAGTGTTTTTATACATTTATTAGAAATAAAATAATATCTGTTTGGATAAGAATTTTGGGAAATATCTGAAAAATTACTTGTTAGAACTTCTAAAATTCAGAAGAAAAAGATAGAAGAGATATCTCTTAAGTACTTTGAAACTGACAGAAAAGAAACTCGGAAAAAAATCCTACTGTCAGCACCAAAAAACCTGGAAACATTATTAATACAAGTTAAAACAGAATTTGTAACTCCTAGGTTCTCAAAGAGCCCATGCAAGAGATGGGCACATATGTGAGCGGTTAGAGGGTCAGGATCTAGGAACCAAGTGTTTGGCTTTGTTTTTTAATAAATCATGCAAAAAAAAAAATTTTTGAGGAAATAAATTTGCAGAATACAAATTCAGGAATGCTAATTGCTGAGAGTTCCTTTATGTACTCCAATGTGTTAAAAGATGAATATTCAGTGGTTTAATAACTTTGTGATCAGTCATGTCCAATGAGGAATAACTGTTATGGGAAGGAAAATAGAGAACATCAATACTGAGCCTTTTGGTGTGATTCCTTTATGAACTAACCTTGTCCTTGCAGTAGCAACACACGCAGAATAAGGCATTTTCTGGGAGGGGTCTGGGTCAGGGAGAAAGGGGAAGCATCCCTATGGTTAAGACTGTAGGAAACAAGTTTAGCCTTGCACATTCTCAGTGGGCATCTGGGAAAACAGACAGGGTAGCCTGAGCAGTTACTGCGCAGGTTGCAAAAAAAACCAATGTGATTTTGCCAGTTCCCATTAGACCTGCATAGATGGCAAATCCCACTGGAAGAAGTGGTGTGTGGATACCAAGCTCTGACAGCAGCCTCCTCAGAGACTGATAACATGTCACTGCTGCAGAGGTGGGCTGTGCCCTTATACAGGGAGTAACTATACAGCATGTCTCACTATGGGTTGTCCTTTCAGCCTTTTTCTCTTCCAGGGTAAAATTTTCTTTTTGCTGGGTCTCTTTAGCCATATTGGGTATCTGTGTGACTGCCTTTCCTCAAGCTGGAATAAAGGCCCATCACAGTCTGTCTGTAAATAAATGATCTGCGGTCACAGGGTATCTCATAGAAAGGAATGGAAATCCTCATGTTTAGAACCAATATCTAGAAGTGCTTTCCTTGAGTCTCCTCACTTATGTTAGTTCAACTAATTTGAGCATGAGTAAGGAAAATTAGACTACATCTCTTACATAAGTATTTCCTTAGACCCCCTTGTTATGCTCTTGCAGTTTCTATTAGACCATTTTTAAGCAATGAATTTGGCTTTCTGCTCCGGAGGTTGCATTCCTTTTTCGAGTGTCATGCTCATTGTGGTTAAGCTGTGAAGCAGTTAAATACATAAACTGATGTCCTGATCAGCATCTGCTTTATGACTGTACTCTGTTTTATCACATTCATACATAATGTTATTCTGTTCATTTTTCCACTATGGAAAGTAGCAGAGAGGCCTAATCCTGCGTATGTCAATATGGGCTCCATAACCCAAACTGGGATTTTATTACTTCAGTAATGTTGCCAAGTGCTATAAAGAGCCAAAACATTTTGTGTGTGACATTTTTTCAGAACTTAAGACTTTAGGTGCCTGCTTTCTTTTTTTATTATCATTATCATTATTATTATTAATATTTTTATTTTCCTTATTCATGACAATTCCTTAAATGTTTAATGGTTCAAACCTGGGAAATACAAAATGTGTCTAAAGAATGTTGTGAATTTTTTATGTTGGGGGTGTTGTTACAGATATTTACATCTAAGAGAGGGATGTTTCTCTTCTGGTACCTTTCTGTACTTCTGACGCTTGTTCAGGTTATGTGGCATTACAGTTACGGCAACATAGTAACACTTTAAATTAAGATGATATTTATAAATATTTTATTATTTATACAATATTCGATAACATGCTTGTAAAAAACCTTGGAAGTATGCCTTGAAACAGCAGACAAACTATTTGAACAATACTTGCATCTTAAAATATTGTTGTAAGAGCTTATCACCTTGCTGTGGCAGCATTTTAAGCATTTATTGATGATGCATTTTATAACATACCTTACAATAAGTTATTAAAGGATGTAGTGGCACCAACTAATCATTTCATAAACATGAATAAAGCATTTATACTGGGCACCTTAATTTAAAGTGCTTGTAGAAACTTGCATAAAATGTTATGAACAGCTGACATGCAGTATTGGTGCTTTGTGTAGTGCCAAAGTGGTGTCATGTCCCAGTATACACAACAGTCTTATGTGAAACTGGAGCTTTATTGCTTCCAGTGGTAGAGCTGGGAACTCACAACAATTCCAAACACAAATTGTTGTAAATCTCCTCCAAAAGAGAATATGGAGATGAACATAAGCAACATGTAAGAGATTTTGGTGACAAAGAATGTAGAAGCATGTTATTGCTCCTTTTGTATTTAAGAAAAAAAAAGAAACAGGATAAAAATCTGTTTTCTTTTAACAATAATCCAACCTATGTGCAAGAAAATGCTGTTCAGAGATAGAATATATATTTAACACCTTGTCAAGCAATTAAAAGACCATGCATGATCATCAAAATTCAGTCAGCAAATAAATAATCTTTGTATGCCAAAGAAAAAGTATTTATACCATCAGAATAGAATTCTGAGACATTTAGAAGGTAAATATTAAGAAAGAAATTCATACAATAATACTAAAATAATTCTGAAAATCAGAAAATTATGGCAGGTAATTAAAAATCATATGAAAAACATTGCTGCAGTTCTTACTGTTGGCTATGATTTAGTAGGAGCATTTGAAGCAATGCTAAAAAAAAATAATGAAGTCATACCTTATTCCCCTCCCCCTGCAGATATAGATTTTATTTGACCTATTGCTTTCAAACCAGAATGGCTTTAAAAAAGCGCTCTTTACATGGTAAAACTCAAAGACAAAAGAGAGAATGCAAATCATTTCTATATTACATATATGTTGCTCCATTTGGCAAAATCAAATTAGATCTTTTCATCTCCTTACTGTAGAACAAAAACAGAGCAATATTATGAAATTTTGCACGGCTTTATTTCTAGGTGTCTTTTGTGTCCAGTCTTTTAAACTCAGGTTTTTCTGCCTTTTTTACTGACAAGCCCACAATTTTCAGAAAAGAAAGCTAGCATTAATTAAGACAGTGCCAGCTGTAATTTTCTTGGGAAGTAAATTTCTGCACAACTAAAGGTTACAGAGACCTTTTCACTGTCAAAATTTACTACAGCCTGTGAATGTTAATGTTTCTAATGAAGACATGTTCTCTGTCCCTGAACTTAAAAGTACCCTGAGAAGAAGGCAAAGAGAAAAAAAACTCTATTTGACGAATGTATCTGGAGTCTGTGCATTAATGCAGGGTTATGCCTGCTGGTGCATATTGTAATTATAGTGTTTGGATAGCCTTGTTTTCTAAACAAGGAATATTGCTATAAATTGGCAATTTTGCATGAAGAGTAGGCTTGTAGTAGGGGCCTTATGTTACAAATAAGACAGTGGTATAATAAGCATTTAACCCATTAGACTTAGGGATATATTCAGCTAAGTCTGGAGAGGAGCTGTAATATAGAATATGAAATGAAAAGGTATTTTCAGTCTTTATATGAATGCAGCAGAACACATTCATTATCTTCTAATGATAATTGTGCTTCTAATGACAATTTTTTCCTCCGTTTTAAGTGAAATCAGCTGCTTCTGAAGAGAGGTATCTGGCTTTGCTTTTATATTTGTTTGAAGTCAATTGTATAGTAATCAACCATATAGAGTTGTATAGTTTTTGTTGTTCTGTGAATGTGCATTTTCCCCCTATCCCCACAGTATTTATTGCCATGTAAAGTGGCAAATAAAAGGAAAAACTCAACATCTTTGGAAAATTGATATTCTTCAGTTTTTTGCTGCCATGTGTTTTGTGGGATATTTTATTTTTCTATTCTTTGTAGGGTGGGTTTTTTGTGGGTTTTTGTTGTTGGTTGTTTTTTTTTCTGAGGCAGAATGATAAGCTTTTTTTAAAAAAAATCTGTTATCTCATGCATGAGGTTCTCAAAACAAAAACTGCTATTGTGTGAAATTAGTCTTGATTAACCATGCAGCATCCTGGTCAATAGGGGCAGAAAAACAATAATCCTAGTTCATGATTGTGTTGGTTAAAAATGGTAAAAGTAAAGGAATGAAGATTTTGCAATATTTTAGAAATATGAGCATATCCATGTTTAATATGGAGTTCTTTTAAAAATGGAGCATTAGATTACAAACAGAGTATTTTTTCTGCATCACAATGTTCAGGTAACTTTCCTTTCTTTTCCTTGCCCTTTGTCCCCCCCAGTTTCCAAGACTTAAGAGCCTGGGTTTTCAAGACACTGAGTTGTATGGCCAGAAATGAGCCAGGCTATAATATTTCTTTGGATAAGACATTAAGTATTACAAGATTGCAAGCTATAGATATTCTATCCAAAGAGCAATAGAATGTTAGATATGTTTGTGTCAGGCTTTGTGGCAGTGGCAGAGCCTCAAAGTTGGGTATGGAGTGGTTTTGCCATGCTGTTGATTTATATATCAGCTGCATTGATGAGGGTTGGCTTCTCATTCTGCCCATCAGCATTAGGGAATAGGATGGAGCACTGGGAAAAAAACCCATGTGAAATCAATGTCTTTGTAAATATCTATATGGACACTAGGATAATCTATTAAAAGCCATGACTATCCTATACCAATAGAGATATCAGATTTCATTACCTACCCAATCCCTTTTTGCAACATGTAAATTGAACTTTATTTTGACTCTCTCCCAGACCAACATATGCACATTACTGCTGGATACCCCTTCAAGAGATCTCAAAAGCATATATTTCATGTCTTCATCAGTTTAATCTGCTACATGGCCAGTAGTTCAGAATAATTATTTAAGATCTGTTGGTTAATAAGTCAATGTACTAAATAAATACTATAAGTCTAGATAGTAACTTGCTATGGCATAGTTAATAGTCTTAGAGGACTGCAGAATGGGATAAATATGATCCAAAACTGGTAGACTGCTAACTGTAGGCAACAGTCACTATGAACGAATATATGAAGGACAAATAATCTTTTCCTGAGAAAGAGGCATGGCTCAGCAGCATAAAAAGCCATGCTGGTGCATAGCCTGGGATTGGAAGGATTCTCCCAGGATATCTGAGCTTTTATTTAGAGATTTCACATGGATTTGTACAGATTTTAGTTACACTTAGACAAATCACTAGAGACATCATTATTGCCTTTTGAAAAGAGCTTTTTTCCACTGATTTTGAACCTGTACCTAGTTGACTTGATCTGAGACCAAGTAGTCCTTGTTCAAGTGAAATAAGTACTTCACCCATTTCCTACTTGAATTGCGTTCAGATCTGACCTTTAGTTAATCCACATTAACTTGGTACGAAGGTTCAAGCTAGAAGCCTTAAATGAAACCTTGAACATAGCCTTAAACTTCCTCCAATGAGTAAATGTAAGTAAGCAAACTAAGCAAAATAAATAAGCAAAAAAAGTGACAATTGCCATATGAAAATCATGTTTGGAAACATGAGCTGAAGAAAGTGACATACACTCATGTTACTAAGGTAAAAGATCCCTTTGCTACACATGCTCTGAGCAGCTATCCATACCCTTTATGCTACCATGTCTTGACAGAGATTTTGAAGGAAGGTATGTAAGGACTCAGAAAAAAATATTGCTAAAACTTAATAAGAAACTAGAATATCTGAACTGTTAAAAGTTATTTTTACTATTCCACATTTTGCTATGAAATACAGGAATATTAAGGTCTTGTTATTCTTTCTCAGGTAAGAAGACTTGGTTTATCATTGTCTTCTGTTCTCATCAACTATTCCTACTAATACATTATTTAAAAAAAAAGAAAAAGATTAAATTCTACCTTACTCTGTTAATTAAGGCAGTAAACCCCAAACCTTTTTCTGCTGAGTCCTCTTCTTAGTGAGCAGAGAGAAATGCACTATAAGGGTATGGTTAAAGACAAAGATCTGAATATATTTACATCTATAGTTGAACTTTTTGTCTCCTTTTTTTTTCCCTCTGTGTCTGGTACTTGTAAAAAATCTTGAAGAGAGACAAAATATTTTACTTGAATTCATTTTAGTATATCAGGGACACTATCATTTTCAGAGCAGAAAATCTGTTATAAGAAAATCTCCTGCTGTGTTTTCTCTTAGATGTCCTCAAAAATAAAGATGGGAAATCAAGAGAAATGAAAAAAAGAATATAGGAGCCATCTATCTTGGTTTTTTTCCTAACGTTTCGTCTTATCACTTGAGTTGCCAAATGGCCTGTTTTTAAAATAAATAAATTTTGCTGCAGATTTCTCCCCCTTGTTTCTTGCTAGGGGAGGGGAAGAAATCTGCAGCAAATGGGCTAAATATCAGTGAGAAAACCATTTAGATCATGGCCCACTGAATAAATGCTATATTTCTGAAATATGAACAAATGATACAGGACGTTGATGGAAAAGACAATCCTTTGAGCATATGGAAAGGGCACTATGGAGAAGGCAGTGGAAGTTACCATCACAATCCAAAAATCTTGACATTGAAACTGAGTGACCTCTTTTGAGTAATGATTCTATTTGGTTCGTATGTAATTCACTCATTCAGCTCCTGAGTCCTGACATTCTTTTTTTTATTGTCATATATTTAGTAATGGGACAGCAGCATGTTGAGAAGTAAAATTTCTATTGTGTACTCCCTTAACAGATAATGCAAATAATCTTACTGCAGTACTAGCCTTCAAAGAATGCCATTATATAGATATTCTGTGCTTCCTACATGGCTGAAATACATGCAGTAGTTAAGTCCTGCATGGGGAAGCAGTAGTGGAAGCACGCTTAAGGTGATAGCTAAATCTCTGGCTATCATTCACTTAGAAATCATAGATCATAGAATGGTTTGTGTTGGAAGGAGCCTTAAAGCTCATCTGGTTCCAACCTCCTGCCATGGGCAGGAACACCTTCCACTAGACAAGGTTGCTCAAAGCCCTGTCCAGCTTGGCCTTGAACACTCATGGGGATTTGTTGACTATTGTGGTGACGGGAAACAGAGACTCCTAAGTGCAGAGGGCTAGCTTAGAAGGCACTAGAAATTATCTGTACACATACAAGGCTTCAGTCCATTCAGATCTCAAAACTGGTAGCCTGATTTTTTTCCCCAAGGAAAATAATAACAGCTGAGCATACTAGAAATGTGGCTTAAAAGGAAAAAAAAAATACTCCCTTGTGACTCAGAATGAGTATTTTACATGTGATTCATAAGGAAAAATAATTGTTTTATCAGATGCATTCCTTGCATGTTGCTGGGGTTAATATTCACCTTATTTAAAGTTGAAATTCAACTGCCGTATCAGTGTCGTAGACCCTAAAGAAAAGAAAGAAATGTCTTTATTCACTAACATGATACAGTTACTCTTCTCTGTACAAGAGTATTGATTGGTGTTCTGCAAAGGAGAGTGATATGGTTTTTTCAAGCTTCCTATTGGATGTTGTTTATTAGAAAAAGTTTTCTAAGTAACACGAGGAAAATCTGGAGATAATGTCCACATAGGTTTATGAATCATGTCCTTGGATCTGTTTAACCAAGAAACATACCAGGAGGTTAGTTGTGTGTTGGTAGTGACAGCCTCTGTTGTCTCAGATTGCCAGAGTTCAAATTAGGCCAGACTGGGAAGCTGGCATCCTGCCTCCTGGAACAGTTTTGATCTTAAGAGATGTATCAGATTGTCTTTATAATGTCCCTAATTGTTTATAACAAAGTACCTCTTATTTATGCCAGTACCTAAGAATTTATCTTCAGCAGAAGAATAAATAGTAGAGAGATTCACATTAGATGTTTTCTGGTCATATTACAGAGGTGTTCAGCAAAGATTAGAGCAGTTTTTATTCAAAGTTTTCTGGGTTATTTTGGCTATCAAAATAGATGTACAAAAATGGAATATTCCGTGAATGATCATAGTTTCCTAATATCATCTGGAGTTCCTTTTTGTAATATAGACATCTTCTTCTCAGGAAATATATTAAAATTCTTAAAGAAACCATATCTCCTGACGCTAAGCATTAAATCTGAACCGGCTGGTGCAAGTGAGCTGTAATATCGAACTTAAAGTGTATGAAGAACAGGTAGTGGGAAGGAGAGGAACCTGTCACTGAGCACACAAAGAAGTCAGGCATCTGTGTCTGCATATGCAAGAGGAGAGATGCACTTCCTTGAGATTATCAGGTCGTTCTTTAGTGTCACAGAAACCATGCATCATGGCAGTATGTATGTGTGAGATGAGGTTTTGAAAGCTTTCTTACTGGTGCTGCACTTTTAGAATTTTTTTAATGTTTTCATTTACTACTAATGTTTCTTACATTGAAGTAGATGCCATATAGAAAAGCAACTGTTTGCTTGCAGTTTTTGCAAATTATTTGCCTTTTAAAATAGTTTCATTATGATTATGTATAGCAACATTTTTGAGTACTGTATCGTGGTCATGGCTATTAGAAAATTTTTTAATAGTCTGAAGCCTTTAAATGCACTATAGTCTTATTCTTTGATCATGTTAAGAATCCATAGTCACTGACACTTGTACTTATTTGGTTAATTGCACCACTCCCTTTTTCCTAATTAGCTCAGCATTCAGTTTAAAAATGTTGGAAATTCAATGACAAGAGCATGGAGTTTATATCCTTTCTTAGCACTCTTTGGTAGTGGTTCCATTTTGAATGTGGTAGTCTTGGGAAATCTCTGAATGTTACTAACAATAGCTTTTGCCTAGTAGAGTTCTCAATTTGGAATCTCAAATTACATGATGAGTCTGAAAGTTAAATACAGTGAAAACAGTGAAAAAATATTGAGAAAAGTTTTGATTAGGTCTGGAACATAATAAATGGAGCTGCTGGCACTAAACCACAATACAGTTACTTACAAATCCAGCTCTGGTGCCAATAGCAATGAATTGAATCACAGAATGAGAGCTTTTGGAAGACTTGAGGTTAATTTTAGAGAAAGTGAATTATAAGTGAACTCAGAATTAGTTTCTGCAACAGCAGGATAGTCTAGAACTGACCTTAATGATCAGTGTTGAAAGTTTAAAGGGTGCATCTCTGTACAACAGCTGGCTGAAGTCTTCATTTCTGGAATGGGTGTCAGCTGCTGGACAATTTAGCTGTTTGCAGAGTTATTGTAATTTAGATTTAATTAAAGAGGATTTAAGTGATGAAATGATGAATTTCCAACTCTATGGATTACTGCCCTCTAATTGTGACAGTTTTTGTCATTTGAGGCTGGCTGCATAAAGATATTGAGTAGAGTGTGAATTTCCATTACTCACATCTCAAGAGTAAAGCAAGTATTGGAAAGAAACGCCTGAAAGATATTAACCTCCATTTTTTCCACAGAAGAGCTGGAGACATCAAACAAGGCTAGAGACAGGTAAATGAGCAGCAGACCAATGCAGTAGCCTTGTTACATAGTTAAACTATGGAACTCTTTGATAGATAATGCTGTGGGTGCTAAAAGTTTATGTGGGCTTAAAGCAAGGTTTGAAAAACATGTGGAAGAGAAATCTATTGGGAGTTACATAAAAAAACATAACCACATCTGGCTTACAAAGTCTTCTAAGCTGAAAATAATTCGAGGTTTGAAGACTGCTGGAAAATATCATATGCTTTTGTCCAGCTCTTAAACTTCTTTAGGCATCTGCCTATTAGTGCTTTTGGAAACCAGATACTAAACTAGATTAACCTTGGATCTGGCTCAGTAAGGGAGCTCTCATCAAGACGCTGCTGATAGTGATCTCTTCAAATACAAACGGTGATTTAAAGTGTTCTAGTCCTTTTGTAAGACCAAGAGTGTATCCACCCAGCATGCATATTCTCTCTTTGCTGACTTCTGGATTTCAATTTACCTGGTTCTAGAAAAAGGCAGTATAAAAGAGTCCTGACCTTAAAATGATCTGCTTCCTCAATGGGACACAGCAAGAGAAGACTATGGCATCAGCTGTACCATTCATTTATTCATTACTGAATCCAACCCTGGATTCTGATTTGCAGTCTCCTGTTCTAAAGGACTGGGATGGATTAGGGTCAAGAACTTCATCCTCTTCCAGAAGCCACTGTGGTATTTGCAGTCATCAGCTAGAAGACCCCAGTTAACTGTCATGGGGTCATCAAGAGGGAAAATAGTCTTAGGAGTAATGCAAAGAATGAGCCAACGCCTGGGAAACGTGTTTGCAGAGTGCTATCACCATCTTCTGTAGGCTGCCCTGAACAATCCACATCTTTAACAACATGTTTGCTTTGTTTTTCTATATTGGGAAATCTAAATGCATGTTTTGTCCCAGAAGCCAATGATTAGAGGAAAAAGGTGATTTTCCTCTCCCCACTGGACTGATCCTAAGGTTTTTCTATTTTATCACTGGGAAAGGCATTTTAGAAATGCCAGTACTGAGTGAGGGACAGGGAGTTGCATTCATTTCTGGGTATTATTTACTGGATTTCTGAAAATTGACCTGAGAAAAATGTTTATTTAAAATATTTACTGCAAATTACTTCGTTAGTGTTCTAGAACAAATGGTCAGTTAATAGTTGTTTTGCTGGCAAAAATAAAAGCCTGGAACCCACACCTGTTTAGCTGTAGCCAAGAAAGAAAACAATCTTCCAAGTAGAGTGAAAACAAACCAAATGCCCTTGAATTTTCAAAGAAAATATAACTCCTCCATGTAGCCCTAGAACAACACAGTCTGTTTATTGGGAAGCATACTTAGTAGAGAGCTACAAATCTCTGCTGTGAGACTGAACTATTGTCATACATTTTGCTCACTTTGCCTCAGTTGATAGTGTCTATAGTACTATTCAGAGATAGAAAATTTGTGTCTGTCACTGTACCTGTCAGAAAGGAGCAATACCCTCAGGCAGTGACAGTCTACTTTACGGAGTCTTATTAGTACAATGAATGAAAGCCCAGTAGCACGCCCTGTAACACTTCTAAACTTTGAATTTTAAAAGGAATCATTATTAACAGTGAAAAACAACTAGCAGCTTGTTTTATGTACACTTTGTTAAAAGCTCCACGTATTTTTCAGAAGAGATTAATCTACAGTAATTTGTCATCAGCCTCTGAGTAAATACAATATAATCCATACAAATACAAAAAGTTCTGTAGGAAACGTGTAAACATATTGCAATCATGTGTTTGCATTTGTGACTCCTGAGTAGCTAGCAGCAGCTGGATAAACTTTTACTCCTGCACAGAAGAGATACTTTGTGGGACTACAGCTGCGTATTGTTAATCACATGTGATGCTTTCTTTGGCCACCATGTATGTTAATAACAGAAATGTGCACCAGTTGCTATCCCTCTTTCTCTCTGATTCTTTTCTTCCTCTTAACTTTTCCTCCCAAAAGGTCGATAACATTTTATAAAAGGCCCTGGTTACCTTGCAGCATATCATTTTTGAGCATTAAGCACACCCATATTCAATAAACTGTGCTGGAAATGTTTCTCATTTACTACTTCCTGTAAATCTGAAACTAAATGGCAAAGACTGCTCTACATCTTTTCAAGATCTTGAGATCATAGAATCATAGAATAGTTTGGGTGGGAAGGGGTCCAACACCCCTTCCACTAGGCCAGGTTGCTCAAAGCCCCATCCAACCTGGCCTTGAACACTACCAGGGATAGGGCAGCCACAACTTCTCTGGACAACCAGTGCCAGCGCCTCACCACCCTCATAGTGAAGAATTTCTTTCTCATTAGATAATTAATTAAATAAAAAATCACTTTTCTAATGCTTTATAGGCTCTGCATCTCCATGACAATACTAGGCATGACCCAAGTCTGTTGCTATCTGTTTTTTTTTGAATGCTGTGATTCAGTCTAGGCCCAGTGGCTTTTCTGAGTTCCCTCTATTTATACAATGTAAATTTCTCAGCTCACACAAACTTATTTAGAAAGAGGACAGAGACCTTATTTATTTTACAGTGGTGTGAGATTGCTAGAAAGAGTACATTCAGATAATCAGATTGTTCTTTCTTTGGTTTAGCCCATCTTAAACATTACATGGCATTTGAGATGATCATTCCCTATTACAGGACTGGTATCACACTTGCCGCTCTATATTCTCCCTTATGGCAGAAGTAGGCATGCTTCACTAGAAACATAAGAGTGCTCCAGGAAGCTGATGAATCAATTGACAGATCACTCAAGAAATAAATATTCAGGGCCACATGCTCTGATCCGTACAGCTGAGGTGTCAGCAGAAGTTCACAAACACTAATATGGGATGGATACAGACTGACCTACTATAAGTGTAGATTATAGTCATTAAGATATTGAGTCCAATAAATTCCTTTACAATAGAATGTAACACTCTATATGCATATTGCATATTTGCAACATAATAATGCTGCTTCTTTTGCTGCAGCATGCTGTCACGTTTGTTTGGACATTTCTGTCCTAGCAAAGAATACACATTTATAGCACTATTCTACCTACAGCTTGTCCAGGAACTTAAACTGAACTTAAGTTCCCAGATATCCTGCAGAATGTAAATAGTCATCATAAACTTTGTGTTTGAGTAGCACTAACTGAACTTACCTGTTGTTACCAGTTCCCACATCACATTTTAATTAGCACTAAAAGAGGTCTTTCAAAAATCTAATTCTAGAAAAATACTACTTTTATTGGTTTGGGTTTTTTTCTGCAGTATTTTCTTTCTGCAGAAATGAAGCCTATATACTATGTTTTCTTTGTGTCATCAACAGACTTTTAAAACATGTATTTCACTTTAAGAGATGGTGTCTCCAGCGGCCTTGTAGAGTGAGTTTTTCAGTTTAGAGCACGATGTCTGGTGATATAGAAGCTGCTCCTGTAAGTGCGGGGCAATCAAAAGGTAGGAATGGGAGAATTCACTGTGTCACTGCATGAGATTTCACTCTTCTGCTTGTGAGAGAAATCCTGGGTCTGAAGAGAATAAGATGGAGCCAAACCGGAGAAAAGAGAAAGAGAAATCTGACTATATTTACATATATGCGAACTGTACAGGTAGTATCTATTTGAGATACCAATTAAGTGCAGTGGGAAAAATTTTATGTTTGCATACATTTTTCTTTGGCGTACAGTATACTTGTGTGCATCTAACAACCCTTTTGGCCAGTGTGTATATGACAAACCTCTTCTCTGTCAAGATAATGAATTTGAATCTGATTAGATAGAAAAGTAGTTCAACTATTCAAATGCACAGTGATACCCTTCATTCTCCATCACTTAGATCTCCACAGTGGTCCTTTTGGTACTACTGTGGTAAATTGTTCCTCTCTATGAGTTGTTAAATCTGGTCTCTGGGCCACTGTTTTTAATTTAAATGCCTGTAAGATGAGAAAGTTATTTCGTCCTTAAATCCTGTATTTCTCTACCTAGATAGAGCTGGTGGGTATTGTGACATAGAGGCCATCCTTGACTTACCTGTGACCACAGGCTGATACATCCTCTAGTCCTCTAGCCTAAAATTCTGCTGCTAACAAGTAAGGCCTAACAGAGCTATTACCCCGTCTGCCATGGCCCCTAAGAGAGCCATTTCGGGGGGGGGGGTTTGCAGTTTTGGAGGAGGTGGGGACAGGAAAATATACATATTTAAGTCACGTGTTGAACGTGAGCCTCTTTCCTTACTGTGGTGAAGGTATTGATAGAACACCCTTCCCCTTCACTGTCTCTGATCCATACTCTTTTCAGTCAACAGGCCTTTTTAACAGTAAGACCACCTACTCCACAGTCACACAGCATGCTCCTAGATGAGCTTTGATGTCAGGTAAATTTGCTGTATAGAGTAATAAATGATGTGTTTACATAACAGAATTCCCTTGCCCTTTGATATACTCAGACATGTTATCAAAGTGGTGCTGTGACATTATGTACAATAGAAACAATAGGAAATTTCACAACTAACAAACCAAGCCAAACCAAGCTGAGGCCAAAAGTATGTTGCAGTGCAATTATGTTGTATGCCCTTAAAGCAAAAATCACAGTTAAAGTTAATATCAAAACCGTTATGAAGACCCCAAAGACTAATTCTGTGGTGGACATGGCATTTTTTTGAGAAATCACTGGAAATCACTGCCATTGTACCTGTTAGTATGGATAAAGAACTTGAATGGTATTTCCATTAAAATTCTGTAATCAAATTATATTCATTTGCTTAGTATGGTTTGCCTCAAGTTGCCTGCTATGGTCGACTGTCTCAAACTCTGTAGGCTTTTTTTTCCCCTGTAGGCTTCCTTTTCCATGTGGCTTTCCTACTCTTTCGTATACCAAAATTCATCTCACTTCCTCCCACCACCATTTTTTGCAGTGGCCTTGTACTAGTCTAGGAGGACAACTCTGCAGGCTGCCCTATTCACCTGTTTAGATGAAGAGAAGGGTGAGTTTTGTCTTGTTTCTCATTTTTGCTAAGGCTTTAGAAGATCTTGCAGTCCTTTTTATTCACCCAACACTGGAAAATAGCATCTCTGCTGCTATAAGCAGTATGATGTATCCAAGGTTAATTTTCTATAGACATAATGATATTTGCACCAAGAATAATATTTTACAACATGAAGATACTGCATTCCTCACTTATTCCCAGCTGAGCCTGGACTTTGACTCTTCCTCTGAAATAAGGGTTCTGTTCCAGAGTTTAGTATGCTCAGGTTTTGATCCGATTGCAAGAGCCCAATGTCAGCCAGTTATTAGAAACCTTGTTTGCGTCCTTCATCTGAGCACTTTCCACAGCAGTCTTTGGGAGCCTGCTTTTCTCAGGGCAATCTGTGATGTACCAATGTACCTTCTGATTATGTTTTACAGAATTCAAATCAATCAGATGTTCTTCTCTCCCATTTTGCTCTTACAACAGCCATCTTATCCTGTTTTTTCAAAGGCAGAATAGTAGTAGATGCAGATTCCCAACAGCACTGAGTTTGTGTACACTAGGAGCAGCAGAGGCAAGTGATGAGAATTTTATTACACTTCCTGTCCTTTAGGGCTTATATCCAGAAATAAGGAAATCAGAACATAGTTGAAAGCCAGATTCCTAAACTCCTACTCAAAGTTTTGGGAAAGGCAGACTAATTTTATCAGTTGTGATGACACACTGAAAGGTCTACGTGATCTCAATAAAATAACTCAATCTATAACAACTTCCGAGGTTTCACTTGTGTACACAGACAACATACAGTCAAATTTTTTTTGTTATTAACCATGTGTTGCATGAAATGCCTCTTTAGCACTTTCTCTAATCCATGGTGAAAGGTTGCTTTGTGTCCAGAACCTCTTTTTTGTCTAACAAGACTGCATACTGAGCCAGCTGTCTGTCTTGCGCTTTCTTTTTTATTCTCTCTGTGTTTCCACAAACCTTGGGTTTTGAAAGTCCTTTTTGGCATACTGAGTAGCATGCTGCTGTGATGAAAATCAAAAATAAGAAAAAAAAAAAACAAACAACAAACCCCCAACAATTTATAAGCAGTGCAATTCACAGAATAAGGACTCTTTCAGAGGAATTGACTCCA
>NW_009930397.1:42679-45179 GCF_000696875.1 Nestor notabilis | reverse complement strand
CATTAGTGTTCATTCACATAGTAATTACTCTAGAAATGCCTTTTACATTTGAAATGTCAACAAAATGCTTAAAATATAATTCTAGACAAATGAAAGATAGATCCATTACATACTTCTGAGGTACTGCAGAAGAGAGACTTGATAGCACTTGACTGAAAAGGATTATATTTTTTAAGTGTAGCATTTTGTTTCAAGGGTTTGGTATTTTAGAGATTCCTTGTTGCCACTGAACTTGCACTTCAGCTTCACTGTAATGTTTTCTTTTATGCTTTGCTGATGTCCAGTTTTATTTCATAGAAATAGCTTATTGAGTAAAGCATAATTGTGCTTTGTAAAATACTCATCTTGTATCACTTCTTTTAGAGATCAGACATTTCCTTTTCCCATAAGGTCTAAAGATCTGTAAGTTGACATAACTCCACACAATCACTCTGATAGTGTAACTTAGACTGTCCAAATTCCCCTTGGACTGTGGCCTCTGTAACTGTGCCATCACTCACTTAACTTCACCTTATCTTTAAATAAGTTTAACCAGAAGGGACTTGTTCAACTCACCACCTCTTGAGTAATGTGAATTATTTATATGATCTTCATATGTGTTCGTTAAGCTATATATGGTAAGTTTAACTGTTTATTCTATTCATCCTTGTGTTACCCCAAGCTTTGAACTCAGGCAAACCACAATAAAAATCTCTCTTTTTTGCTGTTCTTTGATGGAAATGGACATAATTTTTTCATGTTGTACAATGGCAGCAGTGTTGTCTGAGGTGGGCACTTTACCACAGGAATGCAGAAAGAGACATTTCACATGTTCAGTGTTGTGTTGCCACTTTCCAGACCACCTTCCCGTACTACTTTGCAGAGCAGAAAACTGTATACCACCATGTCTTACAGAATAAATATGCCACTGTAATAGCTACTGTGGAAGTGATGATTAGAATAGTCCTTTTTTATCAATTCCCTACTTTGTTTTAGGAGTTATTAAGTGCTTTTTGGCTGTGAAGGAATGTTAAGCATTGTGAAATAAGAATTCTGTAAAAAGTCCTGCTAGCTACTTAAAAAGACCTCAGTTAAAATGGAAATAAACCAAAAAAACATTCTAAAATGAAGCACTAAAATGGATTCTCCAAAAAAGTTCAACTAGTGAAAACTGCATTAAAAGTGCTGTGTATTTGTAGGTGATGCTAGAGAGCTATACACAAGGTCTGTTTAGCGGCAATATTTTTGGTGGGTGACAGTTGCACCAGTATTAGTGTAAGATATTTAAAAGGAGATGGAAACAATAATTTTTCTAACTCATACTAGTAAGCTTTGGAGTTTTTTAGTACCTCAGCTTTCCGTTTGAAATTTACCACGAACAGCAGTGTTTACACATGTCCTGTTAGAAGTAATGCCAGAGGGAACTCAAAGGCATGAGTCTTGTTCCATTCTTCCTTGGTTGATTTTCCTCAAACATAAGATATTTTAACACCTCCATAGATTATAGGATGAATAGAGTCTACAGAATCAAACATTGTACCTCTTTCGGCATTAAGTGTGCTCAGGTTAGAACTTGCTTAATTTACAAGCTCTGAGGCAGCCATGAGACTACAGGTAGGCATATAGTTACAACAGATTTCTGGGGGGAAAAACAAACAAACAAACAAACAAATTTTATTCTGTTGGTTTTTTTCAGACCTGAGAGGGTTTTGAGATTTTTTTCTGTTCTTTTCTTTTCTTTAATTTTTCTTTTCTTTTCTTTAATTTTTCTTTTCTTTTTGGTTTTTATTTTACGTTTTGTTTTGTTTTGATTTAGGTGTGGGGGTTTTTGTTTATTTTTTTGGTTTTGTGTTTGTTTTTTTTTTTACCAGAACTAAGTTGGGTTTTTTTCTTTGGGTTTTTTTCTCTTTCTTTTTTTTTTTTCTTGGAGGTTCCCCCATCACCCTGCTTTCTCTGGAATGCTTGTATCTTCCTCTGTACAGTGGGTTTTCTCCTTGGCAAAGCAGCTTCATATGTGTCATGCTTTTCTGCTCTTCTGAACTGGAACATGTTCTTGTGTGCTGCTAAGAGCACATAGCTTTGGAAGATCTGCAAAATACAAGATATTTCATGCAGTCCTTTCTGAGGTCTACTTCTGACAGTCCCTTGAAACCAATTCAGAATTGTCCCTAATTATAATAGGACAGGTTTGTTTCTGCTTTCAGTCAATAAAGCTTTGTTCTGCCTCAGGGATTTTATTTATACCTGATTATATAATGGAAGATAGAAGAAGCAGGCAATACTAATTTTAATCTGTGCCTATCTTCTGTTCAAATAAAAGGTGCAGTGAGATTGATTGAGAGGAAGAAATATGGATATGGTGCTTCTAGAGGAAGCATTCTGCACAGAGAAGTTCTGCTGGGTGGGACAGTGAGCTCCCTCTCTGTTTTCCCCTTTAAAACTATTGTGGGGTTTTATGTTGCAGAAAAAAACAGTGTGTTTTTAATGGTTGCCATCCTCTATTCAGAAGGCTGTGGTACAT
>NW_009930397.1:40023-42648 GCF_000696875.1 Nestor notabilis | reverse complement strand
GTGCACACTGTGTGCAGCTCTGCGTGAAGGCTGTCAGGTCCTGCAGCAAGTACTGCTTACACCAGCTCAGTGTTCCTGGTGGACAGGCCTAGGCATCCTGGAAGCTGGGAAATGTTAAGGCCAAGAAAGCAGCTGTGTGCTGACTTTAGTAATATGTGGAAGTGGAGGAGTTTTGGATCAGACTGGACTCCAACTTTTCAGGCTCTGGCCATGACTAAGAGTATTGCCTTTGGTACTTCAAATACTGCCTCCGTAGTGATACAGCAAATGGCTTGTGATGGGAATTTAACAGAGGGCATGGTAGAACTGACCTAGACTAAGAAACTGGTTAAAAAAAAAACAACACAAAACCATTCTATACTATATTGAAGCAAGCTTGGGTTTTGTGATCTGTATTTTTCACTTTATAAGTTTCTTATTTAGTTCTAGACTTGGAAGCTTGAGGTTTCCTTCTGCCAAAGCATTGTTGAAAATCTGACATGTACATAAAGTTTTAAACATAGCATGGTAATTTTTCTGTTGTTAGCATAGAGTAAATCTTTTAATTTTTTGATAGTCTTTCTAAAAATAATGAAAATTATACTGTAACTTAGGAAACACACTCGATCTTTTTCTTGATGAAACTGTTCCAGGAGCCAGTATCTTCAGAGGAAACAATTCTAACTGCATCCTGTCATGAATGGTTGGTTATCCCATTGTCAGATCTGGTCTGAAAATTAAAAAGGGTATAGTAGGGAGAAAGGAGAACTATATTAAGATACTGAGGTTTATATTTTTGTTGTGCAGCTCTAAAAAGAAGAAGTTTTTATTGCTTACAGAGAGATTAATTTCTCAAGGTACTCAACTTGCAAACTGGTAATAGCAGTTTAGCCTTACATTGCTCCTCAAGACTTAGTTCTGCAACCTATAGCTTAGAGTCAAGAGTGGGAAACCAGGAGCAATAATGGAGTAAAAGCATTCTCCTTGCTTTTGGTATCTGGGTCATCCTAATTGGTCCCAGCAGACTTTCTCATTGCTGGACTACCTCAATCAACCCTCCTACATCCTCACCTTGAGGAACTTATCTTTTTTCCTAGCAGCTGAGGCAATACCTTTGGGGAAGAAAAGGTTTCTTCTATTACTCCAGGGAAGAATTTTAACTTCTTCTTTGCCATATACATTGCTGGGCAGTCACTATCACAAACAAATGACAAACCAATACTTATACGTCCCAACCCACCATATGGGTTCCTCAAAAGGAAGTTGTGTACTTTACAGCTGGCATAGGTATTTTCAATAGCTATACATGTAACTTTTTTAATTTAACTATTTAAGTTTTCTTACTGTTTCATGCACTTAGCTCAGACTTTAATGTCTTTCTGAAAAAATCTGGTTGGCAAAAGCAATAACTACAATGCCTTTAAAATATGTGCAATTTTAAAATACCAACCACTGGTCTCAACTGGTCGTACTTTGCTGAAACAGACAAAAGATCACTCTCAACCTCAATGTTGAGTAGATTTTGAGGTTAGAAGATCCGCTGTTATGAGTATTGTTCTGTCCTGTCTTCATTTTTTTTTTTTTTTTATTAGCAGTAGAGCTAGTAGTGAAACTAAAGACCAAGATATAAAGTATGCTTTTAGCAATATCTCTCATGCAGCTGTATGATACACATTCTACTAAAACAAGTCCTCCTTTTTGGGTTTTTTTTTTTGTTGTCAAAGTTTCAGGTGTGCACTTTTCTTCTGTACAAGCTGTTCAAGCAGCCTGTGCAGTGTAAGACTGCTGAGCATTGCCAGCAATATTCAGCACCAAAGGGAAGAGAATTGAGCAGTGCAACCTGCCACACGTGAGGAAGCAGCCATGCTGGATGGAGCACTCAGTCCTACCTGAGCAACCAGTAACTGCAGCCAGTAAATATTCTTCCTCTAGTTTCCCTGGCATTTCTAACATCTACAAGTTTCATGCATACATATAAAATGTTAAGGATGTTCATTCTTATGCTTCCCATAGCTGCATGGCTCTCATGAGACATTTACACTCAATTAGTTAAGATGAAAAAAAATCTTAATGTTGTTCTTATCGGTTACAGTGATGTTAAAGAAGAGAGTTTAGGATTTGTCAGAAGGAGGAACCTGTGTTTTTGTTGTTTCTGCCTCCAGTTAAGCTTTAACATTGTTATGTAGATAAGCTTTAACTTTGTGGCTTTGAAATCTATTTAGTATGGTGCACTTGGCTTCATACTACTACAGTTCAGGCAGCAACCCTGTTGAAAAGATAAAAGGCAGAAACAATCACAACTTTTTAGTCAGCATAGCTTTTAAGCAGTGATGTAGCCAGCTTCTTGCTTAAGGTTGACATTCAAAGACAGTAAAAGCTTTAAGAAGAAATACATAGAGGACACCTAACCCAAGCACAAAAAAGAACTGTGACAGCCTGCTTGCAACACTTGGTCTGGGAGACATTAGTGGAGCTGAAACGTCACAAATCCACATCAGATGCATTGACCCCCTGGAAAGCAGTAAATTAGAAAGTTGAAACTGATAGCATATGACAAATCTGTTGAAAGTACAATCTGAGATTTGATGGGTAATTCTACAATCAGTGAAATGAAGCAAAGGTTAGGTACTAATCTTAACTATCCAT
>NW_009930397.1:25039-39992 GCF_000696875.1 Nestor notabilis | reverse complement strand
TCCCTACATCTTAATTTGAATAGCAAAAATAAAGGAAAACAGTGAGCAACAATTATGTGTAGAATCAACACTTTTAAGAGATAATCTTAAAAAAAGGAAATAGAAGGCTTCTCAAATACTTGAGACTTCTGTAGAAGATCTCCATTATTCCATCAGGTTACTTACTTGGTTTAGTTTATGTCATATTAAACAATGTTTATATAGCTGATTAACAGAGGACAGTATAGAAGGTAGTCTGTTCTAGCAAATGGTCTCAGAACCTGTTTAGAGTTATAAAATCTCTATAGCCCAACGACAAAAAAAGGGATTGTTTTAAAGCATATAAGATAAGTATGTTTGTGATAATTCTGTGTCCACTATAGAACAGCAGGCTGTCTTTGCTTGCTTTCTTCTAATGTCCAGCAGTAGAGTAGGTCTTCAAAGCTCTTCACGCAAATTCTACCCATGCTAACACTGGGAATAGGTGCCAATCTGCAAATACTGTGCTAACACTGCTTGCCCTACTTAATTTTATGATCATTCTGTAATGACAATTTATAAGCAGTTCTTATAGGAAGATACTGTATTTTACTCCGGATTTAACTTTCTTGAGAGTTTTTCATTTTTCTTTCTTTTCAATATATGTTAAAAATATCTTGTCTAGAAATTATCCTGTACTGCTGGTATTTCATTCCACTGAACTATTGTTTTCATTTTGAGAGTTGTCTTTTCCTTTCTTTTGAAATAAGACCTAGACTAAATACTAAAATTCTTTCACTGCATATTATGGCTGAGTGCACTAAAATATAAAAACCTTGATTTAAGTATTTTTGTATTCAAAGATCATAGGCAAGTGTTCATTTGAAGGTTCAGTGGCATTTTGAAACGAGAACATCATATATAAAGATGTCAGAGATGGGGCCTCCCACAGTGAGGTTGAAAGAAGAAGAACAGAATGAATAGAAGAGTTTCTAGGTTCCATGGAATTTTAACATCTCATTACTTTAGATTACTCTACATATAATTTTCCAATATTTTGTATTATTGACTTTGAATGTATTGGTTAAAATTGCTTCATGCCTGACATCAGTTTAATCTTATTCATTATCTCCTTTAAATAAAGCCTTAAAAATAGCTGGTTTCAGTAAGTGAGCAATTTTTCTGACAGATGCAGATTCTTCAACATTTCCAAGTGAACTTTGAAATGAAAACAGAAAGGCTAGAAGGCAGCAGTCCCTCAGCATTACTTGAGCAATCTAGTTTTATGAATTTAAGTAGTTATAGATTTTATTATTTTTATTGAATTCAAGATTTTCATAACCCTACAATTAAAGCTCTTGTTACCTAACTAAACAATTCTGACTTTTTTAAATTACAATAATTTTGATATCATCATTTAGTATATGATTGATGTTCATATGTCTTTGGTAATCTAATAAACTATGTGGTAGAACTCTGGTTTCCTGAGGTAGGACTGGATTTTGAGCATGAATGGAAGTATCTCTGTATTGGTCTAGTAGCTGTCTTCAGCTATACCCAGCAGTGAAACTGAGGTTGCCAATGAACTCATCAGACACATATCTTCTTAACATTTGTGTCCATTTGTATTTCTCACTTCTATGACACACTTGTAATCTGGCTGTAAACAAATGAGACATCAAATGAATGTCTTACTATATATTTTCTTCATTATCTCAAGTTTTTAAAAATATCCCATTAAAACACATACCATAGGCTGTCTACCCTCATACCAGTGTTTTAAATTTGTAATACTTGTGATCTTTAAAAGTTAGAAAGCAAATTCCATGTCTTTTCTAGATATCTAAATTAAGTATATATTAAATAAATATATAAAACCTTAGAACTAGTTATTATACAATCACATATCCAAAACACCTATTGAGGATACCAAATAACTAACTACCTGCATTTATTTAAAACAAATACATCCATTATTTGCTATACAACCCTTTCAGTATTTGAAAGATCTTATAGAACAACTAGTTAAACCCATAGCTGTATCCCTTGTGACAGTGAAATTGAATATTCCAGTTGGTTTATATCACATTTTCTATTTTTTATGTTATTTGGGGTTGTTATCTAGTGCTTGAGAGAAACTTGCTATTCTGGATACACCAGAATACCCATGTCCATTTGCTTGGAAATGAATGGAGGGAAAAAAAAAGAAAGGAAAGATGATGCAAGAGAGAAAGAGAAATGCAATCTGAGTGAGAATGGACTGAAATTGCTTGTGAGTAATTTGGTCTCAGAGTCCCACAAAAAACTCATGCATTGGCACCTGAAAGCTCAGATAGTCACTTCCATTGGTACAAACCTAATTTAAAAATGCAGCCTTTCCAAACCAGTAACATTTCAAATCCTTCTCTTCTCTTGCACAGTACTTTATTCCTCCTCCTCTTCTACCAGTTTTTGAACAAGTTTTGCTTGCTTATTATACGCAGTGTTGCCAGTTCTTACAATTTTATCATGAACTTCGAGGTATTTGATGCTTTATTTAAAACCCCTCAGCCCCCACAAATACAAAAAGAATATTTTTAAAGGTAAAACAAAACTTTCTAGGTCTCATGATTATTTAGGAAGCTTGAAAGTGTGATGCCAAAAATTCGCCTTAAGTCTTAATCCCTCAACACTCAGAAGTCATCATGCGAATATAAAGAACTCAAGTGTACTGGGGATTTCTATTTCTTGTTTCTTGGATTTTTTTTCTAATCTCATAATTATTATGCCTGATTTCAGGATTTTGGAAAAACACATAGATGATCTGTCAAAGTCTGGAGCAGTGCCTATACTGAATGAAGGTTATATTTCTACTATAGCTACAAGCCCTAGTGAAAAAAAAGGACAGGAACTTCTCCCTGGAAACTGGTGGTAAGACATTCGTCATCTCCTGGCTAGTGTACTCCTGTACATGAAGCAAACTAAAACCAGAAAAAACCTAAAAGCCACAGAGCAATTCCTTCTTAAAACTTGTCATTTGCTCTAGATACCTACAGTATTTTCCATTTAGACAACTTGCTTGTGTTTGGTAGAAACTTTACCAAAAGTTTGTTTCATGGTTTAAAATCTTTGGCTTATTTGATAAACAGAAAGCAAGTAGATGTTTGCATAAGTGTGAAAATCTGTAACAGAATCATCTGCCCTGATTGCATTTCCATAATGGTTCTGACAATAAATTATTTGCCTTTATTATATCTTTCTTCGACAACTTGCCTTTGTGATCAGGCCCATGACTGAAAACTCTTTTCCTATGTTTGGATAGAGCAGAAACAGAACACAGATTTTCAGATTTCCTTTAAGCCCTTTCTGGCCCTTTTCCTCATGAAGATAACCGAGAAAAACTTTACTGAAACTAATTAGGTTGAAAGCTTGCTTCAGATTCCCTCCCCCCACCATAGCTCCCCAAGTTATTCAGAATGATACAGAAGCCTCCTATAGGAATGGGCTTTGGGGCATCAGGCTGCTCAAACTGAAGGCCAAATCCTCAGAGGTGCTGAGCATCTCCAGCTCCAGTTTTGGCTCCTTGTTAGCAGTGGCTTCCAGCAACATCTGCAGCTCCTACAGGGATCAAGACTTAGTGGCTTTTTGCAACTCCCAGCAGGCATTTGTTCAAGGTGATGCATTTTTATACTCCAGTTTCACTTGCAACAGGATGTTTTCAAAAGATTGTCTGGCATGCATTAGCTAAGATCCTTTACATATTGCTAAAGATCCTTCACATGTCGCTAAATGTTGCGAAGAATCAGGGTCTTACACTGTCGGTTAAAGCACCCTGAGTCTCTTTGCAGTCTCAACTGTTCACTTGCTTGGGATGGAAAGTATCTTGGGGAACCTTAAGCCTAAATTATTTCCTAGTTTGATGTCTTCTTTCCAGCACTAAACAGTTTCACTTGAAGCGGTTGACTGTATGATCCAGCACCCCCTCCCCACTCCTGTCCTTGTCACAATCACCTCTCTAAATGCTTTATTCATTACATTTTCATTGTCTTGAATTTATGCACTGAGGAAAGTGGGCTCCTAACATTATGAATGTTGCTTTCAGTTTGCTTGGCATGTCATTTTGCTGCCACAGACAGAACTTTCCCCTCTCCCCCAGATATTTTCTGCTGAGAAGCCTGATTCCAGTTTCTGTTTTCTGTTCCATATCCAAATATTCTCTGTTTTATATCCCCATCTTCTAGTGAAATCTATAAAAGGCTGTTAAAAGGAAGGATAAAATGTTGTGGCGCATACAGCCATGACAAACCTGTGATATCTGGTTCTGGTCACACACTGGTAAAAGCTGGCAATAACTCATAATATCATTAATTACCCAAACTTATATAAAGCAGACTGCAGAAGCAACATACCACTTGTAATGTAGAAGCTTACATAACCTACACATGAACATAATACGTATGTGTGCACATGTGTGTTTGTGTGTCTATAGACAAGCATTAGTAACAACAATTCAGTAAGTTTGCAAGAATACCAAATTTCCAATAAAAGTCTGTTTCTGGAAAATCACATCTTACTAACGCAAAAGTAAAGGTGATATGAATAATAATGTAATGTGTTAGCTTATATAGTGATTTCAGTGAACATACCTGAAAGTTTTCTAAGCTGAATCATTAACTTTATTTTGAAGATGGAGACATAAAGTTGAAGTGAGCTGCCCATGTTCATGCTGAAGCTAAGTGGTACAGTTCAGAATAGTCCAGTGAACTGTCACAAGATATCTTTTGGCTCCCTTATATTTACCTTACAAGTCTTCAAACAGTAAAATGAAAGAGAAGGGGACATGAGAGGAAATTAAATCTTAAAAAGATAACTATCCAGCCAACTCTTCCTTCTCAAAAACACAAAATAAAAGTTTCATTCTATCCCAACAAGCCCAGATGTCATCAATTAAGAGCAAAAGTAGGAACAGACAATTCAGGCTTTTTGTTTTTTAAAGTAGCTTTTCTATTGAAGCCGTATACATTCATGTTACACAGATCAGAGTAGTAATACATGTTTCCAACTTCTAGTCTTTGTGATTACATGCTGTTCTGTGTTTGCCAAACAAAAGCTTAAATACAAATAAATAAGACTACCAAAGGACATATTCCAGCACTAAGAAATTGAACAAATCTGCAAATTTTATCCCGTATCACAATTTCTGATAGTACTGTACTATCAAAGACATAAACAAGCTAAGAAAAATTTCCACTCTTTTCCAATGATGCTTGATAGTCCTTTCAAAATACTGAGAGAGAATGAACCCATTTTTTTGTATAAAATGTTCTTATGGCTATTTCATTTACCTCCTTGCAAATCTGAGTACTCTAATGTGAAAGACAGAAAAGCAGTATGCATGGGGCTTTTCAGCTACCTTGCTTTCTCTGGAAAGAGCTGACCCTGAATGCAGAAAAGCATCTTAAAGTGTGGCCATGTTGGCTGTTACTGTGCATAATTTGTAGGCTTGGACTCTGGAATGGAAAGTGAACTTTGTTGCAGATATGTAGTCTCCATGAACACTGCATGGGGAACGAATCACAGACTGGTTTGGGTTGGAAGGGACATTAAAGATCCATCTAGTTCCAACCCCCTGCCATGGGCAGGGACACTTTCCACTAGAGCAGGTTGCTCCAAGCACCATCCAACCTGGCCTTGAACACTGCCAGGGATGGGGCAGCCACAGCTTCTCTGGGCACCCTGTGCAAGTGCCTCATCTCTCTCACAGGGAAGAATTTCTTCCTAATATTTCATCTAAACCTAACCTCTTTCAGAAGATGCCTTATAGGAGCTACATAAATTCCCTGGCTGCATGGAGTCACCTGGAGGAGTCTGAGGCTGGCCAGAAAAGCACCAAGGTGGAGGATGTGTGGTAATGCCTCCTGCCATGCTAGTCATCCGAAAGAAAATGTATGGGGTGGGGTTGTATATGTTAATTTTCTGTCAGATTTGTCCCACTGCATAGCAGGATCGCAAGGCTTTGGGTGAGGAAGAGCAATCCTTTCTTCACAGCAACAACCTGCAACTTAGTTTAGGCTTTAGTGTGTGCAACCCTACCATTATGCTTCAAAAACATTTTTCTTTTATAGCAACGTATTTCTGATGGAGCTTTGTTAGAGTGAACTATGTAAATCCAGTCTCAGCAGACTAGTTCCCAGCACTCAAACATAATGAAATACACATAGACCACGTGTGGGTTGGCATTAAACGTCCATGCACAGATTCTACTCCTGGACTGGCTTTATGGAAATGTTCATTCAGGTTCATCCCTCTTTTCCAATAATAAACCTGGGACTGATTATAGTTCTGCATCAAAATTATGTGAAACCCGTGGGTTTGAGTCCAGAGGAAATGTGGGAATATCTTATTAAGATTTTAAGTTCACTTGAATTCAAAACTCAGAATGAAACTTGGGGAGGGAGAGAGACAGATCCACAGGAAATATGTTCAAACAAATCCTCATGAAATGCAGCTGCCAATGGCTTTAGAAAAAATCCTCACCAAAAAAAAAAAAAAAAAATAAAAAATGAAAAAGAGAACAAATCAAGACACATTCCTCTCTTTTAAAAGTCTGAATCTCAAAGTTACCAAAAATCCCTCTTTCCACTTTGAGTAATGTAATTTGTTAAAAATGAAAGAAAAAAAAATGTTGTGCCCAACCAAATTTCCCTTTAGCAGTTCTGAAAGCAGAGGGAAAAGTATGTTTTAATTAATTTATAAACAAAAGATTATTTCTTGCACTGCCAGCAAAAATTCTGTTTGCTGAGAAGGTTCTGGCTTCAAACATTATCAGTAACTATAAGGATGAGTCCTTTTATGTAAATGAACTCATTATTATTAATTTCTTCTGGTGCTGAACGATTTATGAACTGCTTTTCGAATATGGAAAAGTGGTTCATGAATCAGAGGGGAAAAAAATGTTCAAAAAGTCCTGGGTCGATAAATAACAGTAGTCATTCATGAATCCTACCCATGGTGCCTTTTATCTTCAGTAAGGAGAAGATCAAAATGATAAAACAGTAATGTGCCAACGAAAAAGGATTGAATGGGCAGAGACTAGTAACATTGTCCTCTTCAAGCCGTAATGGGCAGGGATGAATGGTGACAGACTATCCTTCACTAACAGGCAGCTATATACTGCAGTTCTCCCAAGGTGAAAATGTTCTTTCACATGCATGCCTCACAGAGCCAGAACAAGAGGGATTTGCTGAGCAGAATCCCACTTGCCTTCCTGCCCCTGCAAACATACACAAGCTATGGTCAAGGGATAGGGCTTTTGAAGGAATACAAACCTAGTACAACCAGGCATTGTAGTTGCACACTTCCCCTTCAACCTGATGCTTCCCCAATATCTTTTACACCTCATTACTGCTAGTCTTCCTGGAACTGGCATGTTACCTTCTTCTTCTCTATGAGGGTGTGCAGAACTGATTTAATTTTAAAGGCTCTTAAGACGAACAGAGATGAAAAGTACTTCATAAAAAGTGGGAAATCTGACAGCTGTTCACCTTAGCCCTGCTTTCTGAGCATACCATTAGCCTTGAACAGGTTTGAGTCTTCCGAGTGATACAGTGTATACAACAATTTACATTGGCCTTGTTTAATGAAGATGCTGTTTTTCGTCTCTTTTTGAAGGAATCAGGCTGAATCACAAAATATTGAATGTACCAGGAGTGAATAGTGGTCACAGAGGTAGTATTTTCTCCTTTAGGAAATTCTCTGATATGCAAGTGGTCACAAAGTACTGAGTCAAAATTTATCCCCGATGTAATTTCATTACGATCAATGAAGTTGTGCCCAGAATGAGTTTAGCCCATTATTATTTCAATGCTAAATATAGGGCAACTCTATAAAAATGAAGTAGGGATGGTGATAAAAAAATCTGTTTTCTAATTAGTTTTCCTTTCTACAGTTTTGATATAGGAAGAAACTACAACCGCACTTCATGATTATTGGCTCTTAAACAGGATTGCTCATCTAAGAACTTCAAAGACTTTTCAGGTATTAGTCAATTATAAGTTCACAACATCCTGTGAAGTATGAAGAATTCTATTAGCACTAAAGGTGAGGAAAATTAAGTAAGGAAAATTTACAGGCACAAGATCTTGAAAAGATTTTTGCAAGATTCAGTAGTTAATCTAGAATTGATGACTTTTCCTGCTGCAACCAATAATCAAAAGTATCTTCCAGCAGAGGAAAATCAAGTGACAGACTAGTAGCTGTTTTTTAACCTTATTCTTATCTATACTTTAAAGTAATATCTTGTCCATTTTCTTTACTAGGTATTGTCACAGGACAGAATCTTAAGCTTCTGAGCTCAGCAATGAAGTTTTAATCACCTCAATATGCATTGTTCCACAATATACGTTTTTCTGCCTACCAAACACGTAATGGCTGCTCCTTTTATGGGAAACCAGGATTTAATCCAGTAAGTCTGTGAGAATCGATATTCTTGTGAAATGACACCATGTTGAAGTTATTTTATGTTATGTTGATGGTTAGCTAATTTTGTAATGGAGACATTTCTTCTAGAAGCAGACATAGTATAATTTAGTGGTAAAAACGTCAATCACAAGGGGTTGAACACTTATGTCAGGGCAGGAAGAGGGCAGATTTATTGATGGAAATGTATCTATATACTCTTTGTGACACTTTGACCTGAAATATCCATTTTGGTTATAATTTTGTTTTGTGAAAATGACATCAACTGCAATCACTAATGTAAAAATGACACTGGAATGCTTTGTTCCACAGGCCTGATTTAAGTCTTGCTGCTGTTTGTTATAGTAACAGCTTCTCAATAGCAAGCAAATTAAGGTACGCATTTAACTGCTCCTTTTTTCTGTTCACAGGATTTTGTAATAGATGGCAACCTCAGGAAAAAAAAACACAGCATTCTCTTTTCTACTGTTTAATACTGTTTAAATAACAAATATATGGCATGTTTCATATGACATTGAGGTAACTAAGAGAAGGAGGCATGGTGCTCGGGATAACACCATATGCGGGTATATTCGTGTGTGGCTTTTCTTCCTAATGCCAGTTAACCACCCACCCGAAACCATAAAAAATAACAATAGCAATGGGTAGGAAAGGATGGAAAAAAATAAGTGCAGAGGTTGAGAAAGAGTAAGTGACAAGGAAGGAGGCAAAGAAACAGCACAGTGCAAAACACGGGGACCATAGAAATGTCTCATTTCTAACTTCAGCTTCTTTTCTTTTTACAAAATTATAAAACCCTTATCAACCCAAAGAACTTTTGTATTATTATTCCAGATTTACAATGATGTAACTAAACCGAAGAAATAGGAAAAATATTAGGAACAATGGGAATTTACAGACGACCTGTGTTACAATGTGAGGTACCAGTTATTGTCTATTTTCTGCCCAAAATCTATTTCTATTTTTCTACACAAAACTGTGCCTTTTGCCAAATAATATCATGACTCCCTAATTTTTAATGGCTTAATTAGTCTCTAGGTTAGTCCTGAGAAAGGTTAGTCCTGAGAAAGCTACACTGTAGTGTAGAATGGTTCTTGCACAATTGGAAGTTTAATTTGCCATGGTGTTTTGCCAGCTAGCAGACAATCCATTTAAGCTTTCCCATTTCCTACCCTTTCATTTACACCCTTTGCACGACTCTCATGCAAAGCTAACAGCTTGCCTTTCTCTATTGATCACCTTTTTTCACTGAGATGTACAAAATTCATAATCTGCTTTGTAAATTTTAATTCTTGGCTCATTTCCGGCAAACAAAGTGATAGGAGATCATCCAGTGTCCTGTTCTGTGGTGAGTCACAACGTTTTTCTCACTTAGAAACCATTTAAAGTCTGACTAGATTACAACTTTCCAGCAGGACTATAAGTGGGAATTTATCCTATATTTTAAGACCATGACCCCCAACGTTGTTTCTTTTGAGTGATATTCTAGGCTTTCTATAAACTTGATTCACTGGAAAAAGTCCTCAAACAACTAAAGGCTGCTTGTTAGAGAACATAGAACACTACTCATAACATCACTATTAGTGATGGTATGATAAATCAGTAGTGTGCTGATACAACAATATGTCTGCGCACTATCAAGCACAGCTAGACAGCTTGTTCACAGTTTGCCTGTCATGCATCTCCATGTGGACTGGGAGAAGGTAGATTGGAAAGCACACAAACCTCTCAAAAGTTAGGATGGCTCAATATGAGCAATCATAGTGTGGTCACTGATCTACAAACTGGAGAGGAATCAAAATAGTAATATGACTGAAATTTAGCTCACATTCACATTTTGTCAATCAAATCAGGGATAGTTAGTATGTGCCTCAAAGAAATGCTGACTGGAAGGAAGGTTAGAAGAAACTTGTTATTAAAATAAGAAAAAAGTATGTAATGTTTTGGGTGTTAGGGGTTTTTTTAAAGCAGAATTCTGTTGTATTTTCTTAACCCTAGACATTTTAGTGCTGCCCATTTACATAAGTAATATGACTATCATATTTATTCACACTGCTCATAAAAGAACAAATCACAAAAGTGCCTGGAAAATAAAGCTCCAATGAGAAGGGACCCATCAAGTTTAAATGGAGGTTTATATTGCAGCATTATGAGACAGAGGCTTGCACATTTGCAGTTCCCATGACAGAAAGTGAAACTTCAAGCAACTAAAGAAGCAAAGACATCCTGCCCTAAAGGACTGTAAGCATTTAAAAAAGCAGCCATGACCCCTCTTTACTGGGCTTGTTTTCTATTTAATTTGCAGTCTTTATTAGCCAACAAAATTTTGGCTGAATCTTAGTTGAAGTGATGAATATACAAGCATTTTGATCTACAGTTTGGGGCACTTCAAAGTATTCTTTACTTTATGACCATTTGTAATCAAGGTCAGAGGTCTGGCAGTAATTTAGATACCACCTAAACATATTTATAATAAATAAATTGCTTTGCAGTAGCATGCATACTGTCCTTTCTCATTTTGTTCACAGTAAGATTGGAGTTGCAAATGCTCAGACTCTCAAAAAGTTACTCCTACAAGTACGTGTAAGCAACTTCATACTTAAGTTTCTCTTACTCAGTTCCCACCATGGCACCCAAAAGTGGAGCATACGTGGCAAACAAAATAGTTTGTTCTCACTGGTTTATATATTGAAATATGATCTTAGAAGAGTACTAATATAAACTACTAACTTTGGCAACGGGGAGGAGCTTCAGTTCATTTCTCATCTGTTTTTCTCACTTTTCCACGTATTTGCTCATGCACCAAAAGAGGTCTCTGCTTTGTCAGGTATAAGCAGTTTCTGAAGCATTCCCTTTTTCAAGTACGGGGACTCTCTTTCATGCCAGCAGCATCTTGCAAAACAAAACCCAAAGGTGTGACTGGCTTAGCCATCACCACAGGTTCTAGGCCCACTTCTTTCACAACATTATGTCTTTCTACATCTTTCTCCCTAGGTTTGTGAGTGCTAGGACAAGCCTTCCGATTCTTGTATTTCAGCTCTACAGTCGGACCTTTCAACCAACACAACTTAAACGTTCTTTCCAACACCAGCAGTGAGTCTCAGTTACTTTGGGCTTTGCAGACAGATCCCTTACCTATTCACTCTGACAGTGATCCAGGGGTGCTTTTTCAGATTTAATATTGGATCATCTTCCTCCTCCACCATGCACCCTTTCCTCAGTTTTTAATTTCCCCAGCAGCTAAAAACATCCTGCAAATGTTTTAAGGCCCACATAGGCTTTCTAAAGTCTGCCTGACCCTATCACATCCACCATTCGCAACAGATTTCATCACCAACATCTTATATTTTGAACCATACTTGTTTTGTTCTCTCATGTGAGGGTCCACTCCTCTAAAAATCTGCCAAGCTACTACACTTGCCCTTCTTCACATCCTCCCTTAAAACTCTCCTCTGCTGTGACACCTTAAAAAAAATGATAGTGGTTAAGCAGCTGATGTGCCGTAACTGCACAGTGATCATAATTATCTCCCAGTTACCTCGTCATTTCTGCCCCTTTCCCCATCTGTTTGCTGTCTCTTGTCTTTTGCTTAGATTAAAGACTCTTTCAGGTAGGACCACATCTGTATTTCCTTTGCATTGGCATACTGTCCTGCAAGTAGAATCTTGGGTTCTAGTGTATAACAGTAGTTATGCACATAAATAAGAATTAACGTTTCTAAAATAAAATCCTCTGCATTTTTTTATGTGTAAATTATGGCCACATCTTGTACTCCATTTTTCAGGCTGCACAACTGACTTCAATGGGAGTTGAGGCAGGGCAGGGATTGGCCTATAGTCTTTATTCAAAGCAAGTAACATAACATATTATTAATCACCTTAAATAGAGACTATCACATTTAGTAATGCAATCCTACCTGAGTATAAAATAAATACCTTTCCAGAAAACTTATGACTTCTCTCATTTACACTAGGCCAGGCTGCTTTTGAGGAAGGTATTGTTCCGCCAGGGATTACAAGAATGTAGTTACTCCCTGGTCATATTTCCTTCATTTTGAGTGCTTAGAAGCTGGACAAACAGTGGTGAATAACCAGCAGAGCCAGTTGTATAGCACCCTGTCTTTGCCCAAGAAGTCTAGAGGTATCTACTACTTCCCATTCAGAGCTTTTATGTCCCACTAGAGCAATGTAAAGCAGTCTTCATGGGACTTTTGAATTTAATTCTGAATTTTGTTAGTATCCTCAAATGTGGCTTTATTCACATTGCAATGATAGTCCTAAGCTGCTAGTTATAATTCACCAAAGTCTTTGGGAAACAATCAGTTCGGCCAAGAATGCAGCTTGGGAAGAATCTCAAGCTATTTGTACACGCCTGCATCATAACTGTTGGTGGGAGAGGTGGTTACAGAGGCCACTGTCTCCTCTACTGTTCTTGAGGAATGACAGCTGTGTGCTTTCTCCCATGTAACTTGGAAGAACTGCAAAGGAGAGAAAAGCCAAAGCCAAAAATAAAAACATGCGCAGAAGCAATGAGTAAAATCTGCCGGATCCAAGTTGTACTACTGAAGATGAGCCAAAAATCTGTGGAAGACCCCTATTAATACAATGGCTTGGTTGTAATTGTTTCCCCACACACCCGGCCCCTTCATTCCCCAGGTGAATCTTGTCTTGTGCTGTAAGACAGACTACAAAAAGCATGCACACTTTTTCCAAAGTTACAATTTTTTGCTTTACAGGCTTTCTGCCTGAAAGTGTAGGTTTTTTTGCTCTTGTCTTGCAAACTGTGGGGCTTCCCAAGTTGTTGATGTGTGAAAGTGAGACAAGTACTTAACACACTTAATATGCTTGCTTTCTACTCAAGTTGAGTATTATTTTAGCAAAGGGTTAATATTAAATAAATGTTCATAGATCAGATTGCTTTCTACTTTCTATCAATGTTTAGGTCATTAGGTGCTGGTCTGTGAATGAACCACGAGATAAAATGTTAAATATCTAGAACTGACTTATATAGTGAAAAATGCAAGAAGGATAAGAATCTCCTTGTTTTGAACCATAAGACAGCTATTGACTTTCTAGCACTGAGAAAAAACCCTTCTGAAGCATCTTCTGTTTGCCATCATCAGGAACAAGATGCTGAATTAGAAGCATAGTTGATCCTGGTCTGATTCAAAACCACCTATATTTCCATGGGCATAATGAAAGTGCTCACAGCTGCATGGCAAAATTGCTACAGTGGAATAAAGTATGTGGAAACAGAATTAAATTCCAGGTTCTTTCCTAGCCTTTTACAAAGGGACATAACTTGTTTATCTAGAAAAGGGGGTGGGTTTGTTTGGGTTTTTCCTCAAAGGACATAAGAATTTTATAACTTTACACTGAATTTAGTGTTTACTGTATTCTTAGTAATGTACCTCTATACTCATACATTTGGGGGCTTCTTCAGTCAATTACTTCTGTGTTAGTGGGAGGAAATTTATCTAGATATTTTGAGTAAAATACTACAGTGTATCTGAAAATTGGCTGTTCTTTCCTATCTGAGAAAAACATGCAGCTCAGAGTAGATAAAGCAAAACTTTACATTTATTTTAGATAATTTAGTCTCTAATTATACAAAAGTGATGTGAGAGATACACATATTCTGACCCAGAATTGTGACTAGAAAATAATGATATTATCCTAATTAAAAACCATATAAGAGTTCGTTATCCAGCCTCAAATCCCTGACAGACTTGTATGGCTCCAATAATTGCAGGATTTGCAAGCTAAAGATTTAGCAAAAGTTTCATGGAAAAAAAAAAAAAAATCCCTAATGAATTCTCAGTGTTTTTTAATATTGTGCCTTTTCTATAACAATGATGGTTTTGGGGGACTCTTGCTCACTTATGGGACATGTGGGTCATTCAAAAGCTTGAATATTCATTATGAGATTAGCAGGAACTGGATATGCAGTATGTTTGGTTGAAAACTAAATTTTATGTAAATTCTACAGTGATGTTTTCTGGCTCAGTTAGAATCCATTCTATTGTTTATCTTTGTACTAATAACGGTCTCTTGGGCTTCTTTTTCAGCCTCTCTGTATACTTTTTTTTAGTTTTAAAATGAAAGATGAAGATCCAAAGAAAACAATTTTTAAAGATAGAAATAGAAACACTAGGTAAAAGGAATTAGCAATGCAATCTCTGCATATATTATGTAGAAATTTTCTGTAAAATCACAGCTTGGAATTTTTTTCTTAGGATATTAACCATTTCATGTTTAGACAGTGTTGCTGCTCTTGTTCCCCATGTAACAAAAAAAACCTTTGGTTCTGCTTTTTATTTCTATTTCTGGATATTTTTGTAATATTTATTAAAATATTCCTTCTCCTCAGTGGTAAATCCAGTTGTCTGGGAGAAATAAAATCTGTGGCAGTGCTCTGAAATGAGAATTAACCTTGATTACTACAGTAATTTACTAATCAAAACTGGAGACCTGCTAATCAAGCCTGAATTACCAGCTGCTTGATTTTTATAGTGACATAACCAAAATTGAACATTTGG
>NW_009930397.1:0-25001 GCF_000696875.1 Nestor notabilis | reverse complement strand
GAAAGAGTTGGCATATGGCCATATTCATTTTAATGTATTTATCACTATATGGTTGTGATTTCCTTATCTGCTGATGCAGGCATCTCCCTTCTAATGTAATCCATCCACCTTACCCCAGAAAGATGAACTCGGAATTTTAGATTACCCTTTAATTGCAGTCAGCATAGACAATCTCATATTCCAAGACTGGTTTTCTGATCCCAATCCTGAAAGTGTTCAAGGCCAGGCTAGACAGGGCTTGGAGCAACCTGGTCTACTGGAGGGTGTCCCTGCCAGTGGCAGGGACGTGGGAACCAGGTGATCTTTAAGGTCCTTCCAACCAAAACCATTCTGTGATTATATGACCTGCCTGTTGGACCAGAGAGGAGATCGACTAATATATTGCAAGAACCTTGTAATATAGAGTTGGTTAGAAAGCACCTTGGAATAAAGAAAGCAGAAAACTGAAAACAGAAACGAGAGGGATGGAGAACTGTGAGTAAGCAGACAGCTGGGACAAGTTGCAGGAGGAAATGGCAAAGAGCGTCCATGTGGTCCTGGTGAGCCTGGGGCTGGGGGCGTGCAAAGAGCTCCAAAGAAGCAAGAGAGCAGGGAGAAGGCCCAGGGGAAACAGGGAGAGTGAATCACTGAGGGCCTGGTGGAGGAAGCCACGAACCCCTCCTGTGAGTAAGTGCATCGCATGTATAAACGGACAATGTGCCAATTATTATAGCCTATCTGATAGGTCTGGGATTTTTAAAGTATTTGTCTGGTTTTCATAAATGTAACTAATTTTTTGGGTTTAATTTTTATTTTTTTTTTTTGGTGGGGGGGTTGATTTCTGTTCTTTTTCTCAGTTCCCAGATGGCATCCTGTATCCACTGACACACAAAATAATTCCCCAGCATTTTCTTTAATGAATGACCTCTTATGAGCAAGCAGGAAAAACCCATATTGTCCAATTCTTCCATGGAAAAATGATAATTAGTACAAATGGAGATAAGCCCCCAAAATGGGAGTCTTTTTTGTTGTTTGAACCGTGGATGGTATTTCATTAAGGTAGCTTTTGTATTTTTTTAAAAATCCTGTTCAAATTATATTGTCATGGCTAATTGTGCTGTGAAAAAATGTAAAGAACAGAAATACAAAAAGGTGATTTCCAGAGTATTGTTTACAGCATGACATTACCAGCTAGTCAGGCTCTTTCCCAATCTCTGGGTGTTCCTTTATCCCTCATTCTCCCAATTCTTAGCATAGAAAATATATACTAAAGCTAGTGCTGCTCCCATTTTTTCACCATCTTATCTCACAAACCTGGAGTACTGTTTTTCCCTGTAAGTCTTGAATGTGCTTTTGCCTAACAGGAATGAAAAAGCACAGGGGCGAATTAAAATGCGCTGAATGGTTTATAGCATATTTAGAGCTTGAAGAACATGTGTGTATAGTGACTGTGTGTTTAAACACAACCCTGCAAAGCTGCAAGGGACCACAGCTTAGCATGGGCCAGCCTCACGAGCAGCCTTATGGCAAGTGCAGTCCAGTCACGTCATGAAGCAATTAGAGCAGCATGTTTAGCTACTTGGATCAACTGACATTGCTTAGAGTGGTTTTAAGTATCAGGAAAATGTGAGCAACTCTAAGCTAAAAAAGAGCGCACTATCCTAATATTGTGTACTCTTGGCAGGAGGGACATCTATGAGGATAAGGATTCCAGATTTTAGGGATGGATCCTGTAAGTATACTCATTAGAAAATTACTGAGAACATTTGGAAGGCCAAAGAAATAAGAGTGAAATAAGTGGCTTAGAGTTAAGCAAGAGGGGATATTTGTCCCCAGCAACTGGAATAGGATTCTCTTCCACTTCATTTCATGCCCCTGCCTCTCCTTGAGGCCACATCCATTCATCCAGAAACCTGCCATTGGAAGTGTTCAGTATTTCCTTACATGTCTAGAATGACCTTTGCACCCTATCAAAACTTTAGAAGCCCAAAAAATCCACCTGGAAATTTGGATTATTTCAGACTTGGACACAACAGGAGCTCTGCAGAGAGAAGGAGCAGATGAAGTCGCTAAGGAGTGAGATATTGCTATGGAGAAAGGCCAGAAAAATGGTAGAAAACAACAACAAAAGTAGCAGCAGGAAAACTAGGCAGCAGAAGCAAAAATGGTAAAGTGATACCAGAATGCTTTACTGGCTCTAAAGTGAGAAAAAATTCTGAAAGCATTCATTTATTCATTTTCAGCCAAAGAATACAACTAGGGCTTAAAAAGAGGAACAAGAAGAGAAGAAGATGTGAAGAAAAAAGGTAGCAAAGGAAGAGGAAATGAAAAGAAAAGATAAGAGAGAGGAGAAACAAGCCCTGGAAGTGAGTAAGTGGATGATGGGGGAGGAGGCAGCACAAAGAGATCTGGCATATAGGGCTTTTAGGTAAGTGAATTTTATTTGTATATGTCATTTCCTACTTTTTATTGCATTTCTCTGGCAATCATCCCACAGTTCCATAACCTATGGGCGGGTGGGAAGAGGTGCCTAAGAGGACAAAATGGTAGTTTTTGGCAGAATATTGACATGAATTGAGTCAGGTCATCACTTGTGGTTGTCATTAGACAAATAGTAAAATAGGGCAGGTGTTTATGAATCCTACAGACTAGAGGAGGCTCGGTTTCCAAAACCTACTCACACAGAAAGGGAGAGGCCCAAATGATTCAGTGCAGCAAAAGCAATGGTGAGCAGTGGTTTCAGCACTGCAGGGGCCCAGGGACCTATTTCAGATTTACAAGATGGTTCTCAGCTGTCATGTATGCTTCAGTCTCTCAGCAGGTTCAGGAAAGTGGACACTGCCTATGTTTCTGCACTTCTGACTTCGTTTTTTGCAACCATAGGATAGAAATTATATTACTTTTAGTGCAAAATGAGGTCCTGAAACACAACTGTATGGCAAAACATGACTTTACTGGAAAATGTTCTGAACACTGAACTCCATCTTTTCTGGGTACTTTTATTTCTTTTTGCCCTGTGACTCTTTACAGGCTTTTTTCTAATTGTCTTGAATTTAAAATGGAAAAATATCTAAAACATACAGTGTCAAATATAGTAAGTTAGGATTTTTGAAAGCTTTAGAACTTATGCAAAAGCTGCCATCCTGCATCAGACAAAATGTCCAAGTACACCAGTGTCTTGTCTCTGAGGGTGAGAAGGAGCAAATGGCCATAGAACATGTATATGAACTCTGAAATATGGCTCATATAGAGCAATCCTTCTTCCCCCCAGTGCTTATGCCCTCTGAGGATCGGTATCTTAGACATTTTGATTTGGAGGCTGGATCTTGATCATCATATTTAGTAGCTAGTGATGGATTTCGTTTGCATGATTTCATGTAATCCCTTTTATGATCCATTTACACTTTTGACCTCCACTCCATCCTGTGGCCATGAGTTCTGTAATTTCCTGATGCAGTATGAGGATAAAGTACTTCTTTTGTTTGTTTTAAGAGTGATGTCTGGTCATTTAATTGAGGCTCCCAGTCCTTGCATTTGTGGGAACTGTTGAATAATGGCTCTATATGTTAGAAAGAAGGCTTTCGAAATAAAAAGGCTCTCTTGCAATTTTAAAGCCCTATGATCAGGCAAGCTCTTGCTCTTGTGAATACTTCCATGAAAAAAAGAAATCCCAACTCCAATTACAGACTGATGAAATTAGAATTAATTGAAGCAAAAGTACTTTTATGGTGTTCATACTGCACAAATAAGTAGCCTTAGTCTTATTTTCATCTTCTATGTTTCCCTTCCCATGTCACATCACAGTGCTATTGTTAGTTCCATGGGATGTGAAATAGTCTATTTGTAATGCCATGATCTGTGGAATAACTATTAAATCACAAGTATAATAGTGGGAGAGTATGTTCATTGAGTTCTCTGCAACAGGAGGAAGGGGAAAGGCCTGGCAAGTCAATTAAAAAGGACTTGCCAGGACTTGACTTTGAAGAAGACACCTGAGCATGGACAGACAGCAGTGCACAATGATGCAGACTAGGGTGTGAATTTACAGTTTCTCAGAAACTTTGGTCATTGCTGTGTTTACATGCCAGCTCTCATTATCCAATGTAAACATTATTGTTTCTTTCCCACTTGCATCTAAGCTGTCTTGCATTCAGTCCTAAGCAAAATATATATGGATACTTGCAGTGGGGCAGCTGATGTGTTGATACTTTGCACCTTGCTTTGACCTGAGGCAATCCATTTTTACACCTCCACTTTCAGTTTTTTGACCTCTATGGTCTCTTTCCAGGTGGAGAAAGATCCAATAACTATATCAGTCTGTAAGGCACAGCAATCAGATAGGTGGACAAGTCCTGTGTGCAGAAGGATCTGTTCTTTTCCCTGATCAACCGTACTTCAACCTGGAGAAAGGAGAGAGGACAAAGGGAGCAGGGAGAGAGGCGATGTGGGGCAGAACCAGTATTTCCATCTTCCTGCAGATGGTAGTTATCCACATATCCTCTTTGCAGCATCTTCCAGTTCTGTGTTATTCTCTATCATTCTGGTCTGACTGCTTTACAGGGAGACAAAGAACAGATTCCAGAGTGAAATCAAAACTGGTCTGAAAATGTGTGGCAGTGACTATGTGTGGCAGTATTTGGAGCAGTGGTGAGAGGTTAAACAAAGAGTTTGACCCTAACCCAGGAATCAAAATTAATGTAAGAGAATTGAATGCAACACAAGGTGTGGCGGAACAAAGACTGTTGGGGGGTCTCATTTATATTCAGTGATGACAATCAATATTCAGCACTTAAAAAGAAACAACAGTGTAATGGTTTTCATGAATTGTACGAAGAAACAGGATAACTTTAACAAATATCACAAAGCATGTCACAAATCAATTGTATTGAAAATATATTAGGTTTCTTTAAAAAAAGAGGTTGGAAAGGAAAGCACAAGCGGGGGAGAGACAGCACACAAAGATTTACTTCTGAGTGCTACAAAATATTGAACTAAAAATAACATTAAAGATGAAATTTGCAATGAATCTCAAGCTGCTAAATTCCCAAAGGCTGGGTCTGCCAAAGGCTCTGTTGGTTTCCTCTGTTCTTTTCTGTCTTTATTTAAATATTTTATACAGTTGTCTATGTTCATGTGTAGTGAGAACTGTCATTTATATTTCAGTCCACTCTAAAATGGATCTTAGACTATCTCAAGCTGTGCACTGCAGTGAATAGTTTTGAACTGTGAGGTAAGCTGAAGTGGTAGGGACAAATAAAGACTGATATTTAATGTAGTTTTTGTGTACTTATATTTTGCTGTCATGTATTTTGCCTCAAAACTGATTTGTAATTTTAAGTGTTTCATGACATTATGATAAGATGTGATCTGAGTATGGTTTCCATTTAGGAAATACATTGATGTATTTTCAAGTTGGAATGGTTGACTGTGAGAATTCTGTGTTCTGACCTTAGGGTTTAATGTTTAGCGGTAACAGCACACAAGTTTAGACCTGCAGTCTTAAATGTTCCTCCTTGTGCTTTGGACTTGCCAAAGTAAACTTTTAAAACAAGCCAGTCTTAAGCTGATTTCAGGTTCACTCCTGTGATAGGCACAGAGGGTGCTGAACGTCCTCACACCTCCATTGTCTGAGGAATACAGGGCATGTCTTAAAAATTGGGACTCACCATGGAGCTGGCTCCGTCACCTTGGGATAGATTCTCCCACCCACCTGTGGTTGGGAGAAGGACGCAGAGAAACCTTTTATATCCCCTATAAACACAAATTGCAGGAGTTGTGGTGGCTAGAGCACAGCAGAAGCTTCCTAATTGCTCCCCACAGGGTGAAAGAGACCTGAGCTAGGGCTGGTGGGGGCACTGCAGGCAGAGCCATGCCTCCAGCCCAGCGCTGTCAGCAGCAGGCAGGGGGTTGGTGCTAATGGCTGAAGCTCCAGTCCCAAAGGAAGAGATGTTCCTTAGGGTGTAGTGCTGCTATGTCCTGACCTTAAGACAGCACCATTACTGATACACAGTGCTATCTATCAGCTTAGGTAAGAAATGTTAAGACATATTAAGGTGGGATTCTGCATTGCTTTTACTTCAGCATGAGGAAGAACAAAATTAGTAGTCTTGGGTTCTGTTTCCTCAGTTCTTAAAAAGGAGGGAATTCTTAAGAAATTATGTTGCTTTCTTGCTTCTGAACAGTAAGTAATACAGAATAAAAATTTTAAATAATGACTATTAGATTAGGAAGTCTAAGAAACATTTACTACTTGGGATCTTTAACTATTAAACAATTGATAAATTGCCATCGAAATACAAGTGGGTCTGCAATATGACAGATCAAAGTTCATTTTTTTCCCTAACGCAGAGTCAAGATGAGCAGGCTTACTTTTTACTCATCTTCTTTGCAGATCAAACCATTCTTTTCATTTTGTTTGGGTGATCAAATCACTAGAAGAGCCCAATGTATATGTTGTGACTACAGAAAAATTCTTATTCACAACCCTTTAGATAGTAATACAGCATGCAGGCATTCTGCAAACCTCAATATATCTCAGCACTGCTGTCCAAAGTATATAGTATGTCTCCTTCACATAATACCAATGCAAAGGTAATTAATTATATTTCATAAGGTGATATTTCTTAAAATATTTTGACCACATTATTAAAAGGTTAACTCTTCTGAGTAGTGTTTCTACATTAACCTAGCAGAAAAACTTCAGCATGTTGTGTTTTAGAGAACTGTATACCATAGAAACGACTCAGAAGACTGAAATGTAAACTTTGGAAAGACGCTTTAAACTCATGGTGTTTTAGAAATATATTAGTTGAATTTCAATGTAGTTATACCAGTTTTTCTGGTTTGTATATGCTTTTTTATATATTAAATATCTATTATTATTTTATAAGCATGTCTAAATCCACTCTGTAATAATTTGTATTGACTATAAATAATATAGTTACTAGATACATACTTTGTTAAAAAACGCAGGATCAAATACATATATTCCTGAAGGAGGCATATAATGTGTGAAGGTATATAATGGTGTGAAAATAGTAAGGTATATAATGGTGTGAAAATAAATAGTATGGGAAAACAGGTAACTAAGGAAACGTTTGATTTTAGTTCAAGGAATACTTACATTTAAAGTGGTTTGTTCCACATTAATCCTTTGGTAGTCTACCACAATTTGTACCTGGCCGTAAAATTTTCATGTATGTAGTGTCTTTCTTTGGAATGTAAAGATTTACAGTCTCTGAGCCTGGTTTGGCTCATCTTGACATTGATGACAGAAATCCCAATTTTGCTCTCGAAGGGCATGATTGGGCCATTTATTTCAGCTGTACAGAAGGACATATTGCTTCTTTTATATATATAAAGTATGCCAAAATAAGATTAAAAGACTTTATGAACATTGCACAGTAAGTCAGTGGCATGTAGTCATGGAACTAAGAATTCCTTCCTTCCTGACGCTCACTTGCTTTACACTTTACTTTTGATAATGTGTCTGCATTCCCACAGCAATATTATTCTGGCACATGATAATGCAATAGTTTTGAAATATGCTTTTCATGTGATGTGTGAAAACATAAAATCTATTGATGTGCACTATACATGGATAGAAGAATTCATATTACAATATGTAGCTACAAGCATAATAAATGGAAATTGATGAAAAGGGAATGTTCCTACTGCTGGGATTTTAAAGAATTAGACAAATGTGCATAGTTCAAATAAGGCAGAATATTCTGCTTCTTGTCACAGAAAGAGCAATGAACATGTATCAGAAGAGAAAATCAGCTACTGCTTGGTAAGCACCGTATGATTTTTCTTGACTGCTGCCGTTTGGGTCCTACCAAGTCCAGTACTTATGGTGCAGATCAGGAATGCCAGCTCCTTTTTTGTTGTTATGTCTTTTGAAAGGCCAGTTTTTTCCCAGAAGACCTGAAACTATAGCAGTATAACACCATATCTTCAGAAATATTTTTATTAATCCTTCTGCTTTGCAAGTGGACGCTAAATCAGTGTAATCATGAGGTTGATTTTGGTACCATCTTTGCATCTCGAAGGCAGAAGAGAATCCCAGAAAAGTGACATTGGATGCTATTTTTCTCTTATCTTTATATACAATCTTTGCATTGTATGATATTAGATGAAGCAAATATTTGTAATTTATATATTTATGCTATGTGGGTTTTATAGTTTGAGTAGTAGTAGCAGTAGTAACAGCAGTAAGCAGTAGTATTATTGGGAGCCCCTCTGTAAGGCGCTGTAGAAAGAGATCATTAAAAGATAGCATTCTGGAGATGATGCTCTATCTAGCTGCAATCAGCAGGACACAGGAACTGCATCCTGTATGATGAATAACAAAAGAAAGGGTAGTTTACATTCTTTGATACATTTCTGCTTGATTAACCCCCAGTGGGATTTTACCCCTCCAGTCACATTTTTTTGTTACTCTAATCTTCTTTTTGTATTTGCTCACTGACCCCAGGCATGTATTTGACTTGTGACCCTATTTCTGTTAATAAAATACAGGCCATCTGACCAGCATTCACACCAATGAACTACAAGGTGATGATTACCTCATTGTAAATGCCAGGAGTTAGCAACACGCAGCAGTGTGAGGCTGCTGGTTGGGTGGGCTGAAGATAACCAGTGAAAGCACCATGATCAGTTCTGAACTGTGACTTCAAAACCAAGCTAAACATAATAAACTCCTTCAAAAGATGTAATACTACCCATAGAAGAACTGTATATCTTCTTATGTGTTGTTCTGCTATTAATTAGTTGGTAATGTTTAGGGGATTATGGCATGACAAACAACAATTATAGCTACAATGTGGAAATTTTCAGTATCTGTATGGGTGCTAGCTTATAAAATCAAAATTACCCTATTTACATTTTGGGTTATCAATTATAATTATATGCCTCATGAAAAAATACATCAACACTCAGTGGTAATAATTTCAGTATAGTGTTCTGAGGCTAAATTAGCAATGGGAAGCATAGGTGAGCTCTTTCAAAGCAGAGTATTATTTGTTTGTAAGGCATGAGCAGAAATGTAGTTTGGGGGTTTTTTTAAGGAAATGCATAGTAATGAACTTACTAATGCCTTCACCAAATCCTTAAACCATGAATCTAATGAAAAGCACTGTTAATTGTGTGTTACACGAAAAAATCATGCCAAAGCCAGATTTATCAGATATGTAATCTGTGGCTCTATTTTGTGACAGGAAGCCATTATTTCCACTGAAAAAACAAATCCGTTAAATTTGAACTATTAGATTACAGCAGGGTTAAGGCTGCTTCTGTGCTGTAGAGTCACGGCAGGGTCATAGCCCAGTCCTAGAGATGTACTGTGAGAGCTTCATATCTGATTAAGACAAAAAACTGATAGAAATGTAATGCAGACTAACAATATGGAATTATCTGATGTAGTTTGGGGGGATAGGGGCAGGGGGTATAACATCATTCAGTTTATTTGCATATGTTTGTTCTTTCTGCTGAAATCAATCTCTTTGAAGGAAGCAAGAATAGTTTAGCAAAAGAAAATATTATTAATGCTGGTAAGTGAACGCAGAAGAAAATCTTTAGTAAACATTTCTTTTCCAGTCTTGATTATCATTCTGTCTAATGTTTATTTTCATAGTTTTCTTTGATCCAAACACAAATAACAATAAAGTTAACTCCATTTCTTTGAACTAACAAAACTATACTGTGGCCAAATTTGGAGCAAATTTTAAAGTGTCTTTTTTGTTTTTCTCCCAAGCCACATAACAGATTTATAGAGTAGATATCTGCATAGCTCACACACTCCCCTGTATAGGAATGACTCTATGGCTAACAGAAATTTACCTACTGTGGGCCTCTTTCTGACTTCATTGCAGGCTGGGGCCTGTAAGCGTCTGGGCACATACTCGATAGCAGTCAAGGGAGCACCAGCAGTTCAGGGCTTTGAATCTGGGCTCACCATGTTGTGTTACGGTAATTGCTACAGTTTTATAGGGATTGACCATGGCTCTGCTGGGCTGGCTGGTGGGTTGTAAACCCAAAATGTAGTCAGTCACCCCCACTGCATTTCCTACCCTCAGCTACATCACAGGCAGAAAGGCAGGGCAGGGATGGCAGTGGTCCAGGTCCGTGCCTGTTGGGATCTCTGCCCAAGGGGAGCTGAAAAGGCTTTGTGAGTGTTTTTCCCTCTTGGACCAGAACCAAGCAGCTGGAGCACAGGTTGTATCTTCACAGTCTTCTTCCAACAGAAATTTGACAGACAAGTATGTAGTATGGACTTGGAAAAAATGACATTCCTAATGCAAATGTTATACAATTGTAAAATATATACTACAGTATTTACCATAGTGCTTGAGACTCTGTCTACATTGCTGAAGGTGTTTTAATCTGTACATATTTAGAAACTCTGCCAAAACACAGATCTGCTTAGGAGGCCAAAACCACAAGATGATCTCAGGTAAAGATATTGACTAGTATCTCAGAAACCTGTTGGGATGATGGTCAAGAGTCCATACCTGTGGTGGAAAGCATATATGTCAGCCTCAGATTACATCTATTGTATATTGTAGCTGTTCTGTTCAGCCCTCCTACATACAAATATTGTCTCTGAAATTGGTCATAGTTATGAATAAAGACCACAACGCCCAACCTCAGCCAATCAGCTAGAGAAGAAACATATGATGGGTAAGATCACTGCTTTTATGAGCTTTTTGAGGAGATGATACAGAAGCATGAGAGATTTTCAAGCTCTCTAAAATATGTTCTCTTTTTGCTCTTTCATTTTATTCCTGTGTTTGTCCCACTGGTTAGCTGAGCTGAACAAGGGCATCCAGTCTAATGATTGACTGCCTCTGTGAGCAGGTCCAAGTTTCATTCCTAAATCGGCCATCATGTGGTTGATGACAGGGACAAACCCAACCCTCATCACTCCCTAAGCAAATCAACTTCCCCTTTACTGTACACCTTGACAAAATTATGATTTCAGCACTGAAAAAAAATGTCAAAATTTCCACCAGCCTCAGATAGATTGGGATTTGTCCATTGGCTTCTAAGTGCAGATGGCCTGTTGAAGGGCTTATTTTTAAATCAGAAGGTGCTTCAGAGATTTTAAAAGCAGAAATGAATACAAATAACAAGAGGTCACTTATTTCTAAAACATGTTGTGAGAAAATGGACACATTTAAGGACAAATCAGAACTAATCCCAGTGACCGCAGCTGACTCACACTTGAGCAAGAATGAAAATTTGAGTTCTGAACTGTGTAGAACAGTTTTGGCTGAAACTTTTTACTTTTTTTTTTTTAGTTGAAAATGAAAATGCCAAATAAAAACCAGTTACTAAGTTCTGCTAACAAAATAGAGTATTTCTGATCCTAGAGCAGGGAGTCCCCAAAAGGTCCCTGCCTAAATGTGCAAGAGCCCTTTCCTCTAACAGAGGATCCTCACAATGACAAACACAACCAAAAAGCACTACTTATTCAGTTTCTTTTTCTTTTTAACGTTATGAAAACAGGAATACCAGAACTGATACTGCGATTATTGTGCAGTTCAATTTAATATAAATGTATTTAGGAATATGGGCCTGGTAAAAAACCACGCACTTCTAAGGTTCTTTTTCCTAATTTTCTGTCTATCATAGCATAGGTACAAACCCCAAAACGAGCCCACGTTAGCATTCACTGTTGTCCTAAGGAACAAAGCTCAAAAAGCTGAGAGCTGTAGAATACCCATTTCTTGATGGAGGAGTGTGAACCAGTACACTTCCAGAACTTGAGCTTTACATTCTTGAATAATTTTCAGTAAAAATACATAGAAGTGCTCACATGCTAGAAGAAGCTCTCCCTATTTCTTGTTACTAAAAGGAATGGGACTTTGGCATGTAGAAGCAGAGTCCTTTGTATTCCCTAGTCCCTGAAACTGCATGTCTTGCTGGATAATTCAGAGCTAAATACAAAATTGTGCTCATCATTCTTCCCTCCTCCCTTTTTTGAATAAATGCTTCTACTTTATATTTTGTCAAAGATGATCAGAAAGTCTTGTATACAGGAGTAGTAACATCTGCCTGAGTCTGCAGCAGCCTGAAACAGCTGAAATGAGAGGTATACTGCTTGAAAACTAAAGATGATAGCCTGTGTCACGCTGAAAACTCAGCTCAAAATAAATGGGAATTAATGTAAAAATAAATAGTACATGGCTTACCATAGTGATGGCCCCATGTGAGGGTTTTGTGTTTGTGTTTGTGGTTTTTAGTATTCAAGTAATAATATTTAATTTAATATTTAATTAATTTTATATTCAATTTAAACAAATTGTTTGCAATAATTGTGATAGCCTGCTTTGCCACTGATGGCCCAGGCCTTTGTGGTGCCTGGCAAGGGATAAGACTGATGTCTCAGCCTATTTACCCTGTGGTGGAGTACGTCATTCTTGAAAATTCCTCTTCAAAAAGGCTCTCTAGCAGGATCACAGTGCTCTTCACACGTAGGGACCGAAACACAAGTTGTGCCTCAAAAATCCTATGTTATATAGTCCCACAATAATTCTTCTTTTATCTCCAATAATTTTCCTATGCTGGTTCTGCTCTGCTCAGCAGGAGGGGGGGTTGTTCTTTGCCTTTGTTGTTATTAATTTTCATATAACTACTATTTACCATATTCACATAGCATCCACTATCAAGCTACTAAAACAGTGTTAAAGTATATTAAATCCCCCATTTTAAAACAGTAATAAAAGGTTTTTACTAAATAAATACATACATCTTCTCTCAGATCATGCAGTAAGAAAGCTGAATGTAGAACTAAAGTTCCCAGAACTTGGGAGGACAAAGGAGCATTTTACTAAAGAGCCTTTTCCCAACACTTAGAGCTCTTATAGTCCTTAGAGGAAATAATAAATCTTTCTCTTTGTCACCCTTCCCTACGTTTGTTCTGTTGTTTTGGATTAAAAAAAAAAAAAAAGAGAGAGAGAGAGAGAGTAGGTACTACTTACAAGGCAGCTTCCTTGATGTTTCTGGTAGTCCAACCAAGGGACAAGATTGTGTGTACAGGAAGGAGAGTTGAACAATTCATCCTGTAAAGGAATTCAAAACAGAAGTGGAAATCCTTTGAAAGAAAAATAGTGGTTAGAATTATAGCTGCATACTTTCACTAATGACTTCGCAAACATTTAGCCAGAGATAACCCAGAAATTCAGTTGCACTTTATTTAATATTCAGATAAGGACCATTCACCTGCTGTTAAGCTACAACGTCTACAATCATTCTTTGAATACTGATAATTATATGAACCAGACTCCCCTAGAGGCTGGAAGTCTAGTCTGGATTCACCTGGAATACAAAGATGAATAATGTTGCATATTACATGCACCCAAGTAGTCGCAATTTATAGAAATGTCCATTTATGCTCCTGAAAAAAGATGTGTATTTCCCTAGGGGTACAGTATATGGTGATAAAAACCTGTGTGGGGGACTGTTTGGATTGTAACTCCTAGTGTGCCTCTTGTTGATTAATTAATAAACAAATAAATCATTACATTTAGCCAGATACCTCACTACAAGACCATAAAAGAGAAAATGTTAAAAAAGGATTTTGTGTGCCTTACCATAAGGAAGGGTTACTCAGAGACACAAGGAACAAGTACTAGAACTGGCATCCAAATGGGTCAGAGTAGATGTATGTATACATTATTTTAAAAAGAGTAGAATTATGAATATGCTCTCTTAGCCTCCTCCTTTCCTCCTCTTTCTCCCATCAGGTGCCTTGTCCTTGTTCTCCCCTCTCGTTTGCTGATGGCTGATAACACCTTATCTCCATCAGGGAAGCAACCGGGAAGTTTGCTCCTTCCTCACAAGACTGAGGGTATAATTAGAACAATGCACCTGCTCAGTCCTCCAGTGGCTCAGTAAGTCTACATCCATGTCAAAATCCATGCTGTGAGGGTAATTTGATCATCTCACTTTTTTTCATATGCTTTATATGAATAAACCACCAGAACAAGCCTCCGTTGAGTTGGTTCAGTTTAATCTCACAAATTTGTGTCAACTCTTTGTTGCCAGAAGAATTTTATCATTTGATCTCATGGTTACACTTTAGTAGACTTTAGTACATGTTTTATTTCACTCTCCAGAATATAAAATTCCATTTTGTGTCAAAATCATCTTTTTATTATTATCTATTTATATTTCAGTGCTACTTATGGGCTTCAACTGAGATCAGGGTCTTGTTGTACGAGACAATACAGAAACATGCAATAAAAGAATTCTAGTCCCGGGAGCCTTGTAAGCTGAATAAAAGCTGGGAGAAAGGAAATATTACACCCGTTTTACAGATGGGAAACTGAAGCTCTGACAGTCTTCCATACAACGTATGCAGTGTCATACAGCAATAGTGAAGAGGATTCTGAAAAAGCTACAAAGTCCAGAATCTATGCAAGATAAAGGTGGATTCAAACCCTATTCTACTGGCAAGTAGCAGTGTAAGTTTAAGTAAGTTATAGGTGTACACTAGTTTTTTAGCCAGATACTGCATTAAGCATCATTTGCACACTGACCATCCCAAGGCTCCCTTGGCCTTCTAATTATTTGTCTCCCAGCCGCCCCTTCAAAGGCAGAAGACACCAGTTTTTGATGCTGTCTTCTTAGGCTCATAAGAGTTAGCCTGCCTCTGCTTGCTCTAGCACTTTAAAAATATTTACCTCTAGCCCTGCGATGCCACAGCAGTGTCAAATCTCTCTGACTGCAGCAACTTCCAGGCTCAGCAAATATATATCAAGGGTCTGTTAGGTTCTCCTTCCCAACATCCAAAGGGTAATGTAATCTTTTTGTCCTTGAATAGAGCCTGGAATCTCCTGCATCCGGATACTGTTCCTCATTTAATCTGCTGCTCCCAGAAGACCCCATAAAATCCTGGGGAAGTGGTGGCCAACAGAGGGTCTTCACTCAAGACCAAGCAGCAGAGAAGCACTTTGATATGCCCTGAAGACATAGCAGAAATGGTAAGTTCACTATCTCCCCTTCAAAGATTACTAAAGATAGGAGTGGAGACTTCCAGGAATGAGGGTGTGGGGAGCAGTTTGCACAGAGGTGCTTGTGTCCCTCAAATCTGCTGGGCCACTGCAGGTATTTGCAAACTAGCTTGCTGTGTTTGGTTTGCAGAATTCTGTCAGCTAAACTCTTCACCATCCTCCCTGCACCACTCTAGCATTGCCTTTTGACTAAAAACCAGTTCAGACTAATTGTCAAGGATCAGATAACAGGAAAATATTTCTATTTGACAGTCTACTATTTTTCAATTGTTCCTCTGTTACATATCTAAGTAAACATTTGTTCCACTTATCATTTCTGAGCAAAAGACATGAATCATTTGACTAGTAAAACCACAACGACAGCTGTTGCTTATTAGAAACAGTCATCTTGTTCAAGGGTCTGCTATGGAGGAATTCTTTAGGAAACTGTTTCTTGCTTTTAGTGCTTTACAGTGAAATGAAAGCAAAGTTACAGAAATTAGGGCATTTTTATTTCATTTACGTGATTGGCAAAACACACAGGCACACACACAGAGCAATCATTACAGCTGAGCTAGTAGCCCCCAAGAAACGGGAAAATACTAATTTAACAATACTACTAATGCTCTAATACTTATGTTCCTTGGTTTAGTGACATTTATACAGTTCTCTACAACACAGGTCAAAGAAAACTGGATTTAAGGGTCCCTTTGCAAATACATTGTAGTGTTTGGGATTTTGGTTTTGGATACAATATTTATACCAGTTACTATGCATGTACCAGCAACACTTTTGCCATTCATGGTTTCTCCAGGTCTCAGGAACAAATTAATTCTGGATTCATAAAATCCCTAGAAGCCAGTCATCAGTAGTCACTACTGCATTACTTTCAGATAAAGCTTTTCCAATCAATGGTAAAAGAAAAAACAAAAAAGAATCAGTTTTAGAAGCCTGATCAGGATACGAAAACTTAATTGCAAAAAAATACTTTTTAGATTAGTGGAAACAAAACAAGGAACAAAAACTGGACCATGAGGAATTCAAGAATAAATAAGTGGAACTGAGCCAGGTTAGACATAAAGATTGTTCCCTTTCTAGAGGGCTGGTTCAAAGGCACTATCACCATAAGGACCAAGATCTGATTGTTTTTGTGACCTCTGTGAAACAAAATTGTATTGAACACAGGCCTAACAGTTAAGCATTTTATCAGACAAACTCACTGGAGTGGTATACCCTGTATGATGCCCTTATTGTCAGCTTTGAAAGGAAAAGCCAAAGACTAAATGAGCATAGAGACTGCACAGGTCCCAGCAGAGCAGAGGGGAGGGACATTGGCAGGGCAATGTAGAGATGCTACCAAGTAGTCTGCTCTGCAGTTAAACTGGAGTACTTGTGGCTTTGTGGCTATTACTTAAATATCTTTCAAACCCCCCAAAATAATTTGTTATCAGTAAAGAAGAGAGTTTAAAAAATACATAAAAATAGATTGTTGGATTATGACAAAAGAAAAGGAAACCAGAACAGAAAAACAGTGGAGGAAAGTGTGGCACTGAGGAGGCAAAGCTGAGGTTTATTATGGGTTAGAAATCTGAAAAACTGTCACCAATTCAATAATAGTATTCAGCAAGGTTTGTGAAGATCATATCCTGCCCTTCATTTACCCTCACCACACTCACTGATGGGAGTCAGCACTTTGCAGCAGCTGGATATTGCTGCAGCTGGATATTTAGAAGTCATTTGTTCTGTGTAACATGCCTGTTCTTACTCCTCTTAGTCAAGTAAGTAGTCCATCCTCATGTGTCATCCCACAGAAGTCAAATGTGCTATTAGCATAAGTGATGATTACTTATCTGTGTGAGGTCTTGGGAGGTTGGGTCTTTCAGCATCAGTATACTTGACATGGCAGTCTTCCTATTAAAATTTAGTAAAATGGGGCCCAATTCAGTTCAGAGGTGCCTTGAGGAATAAACTGGACTTAAATGGTGCTTAGGCCTTTGGATGTCTGCAAACCCTGAATTTCATTGAGTGAATGCTAATTACTCAAAGGGGGGCTATTAAATTATAGCCTCAACTCTTTAGCATAGCTGGGAGCACAGTACCTTAGCAAGTGATTGAGCAAGGTAATGTAAATCCGAACACACTCAGAAGAAAGTTCTGCTAAGACTGCTTTCCTTGGTGAAAACAGGGACTGCAGAAATGCTATGAATAAATAGTTCAGAGAATTTATACATGTTGATGGGTAAACAGCACTCTAGAAGAACACTATGCACTAAGAATGGACAGTCTGAGACAAAGGAGAACACCATATCTCACAGCTGCACTGAAATGGAAATATTCCTTCCAGTCAGGTGGATGGAAAAGGCCAAATCCAGAAACCCTAGCAGTCAGTTAAATCCTTCTGTTTTGATGAGCTCTGTATTAGGCTCTTACTAAGCACACTGAGGCACTCTTGATGCATCTAAGTCTTGGATGATTGTGTACAGTAACACACTTAGTGCAGTGTCTGTACAACTAATCAGTTACCCATAATCAACTATTTGGTACAAGAAGAAATCAATCAGTTCATTTCTATGCCACACACCTCTCCTAAGGAAGAACTCCTAATTGCTGCATGATAAATCAACAAACTACATCGCTCATGCTAAGCACATGATTTTAAAGGATTTATGTGTATTTCTAACAACTCTTTTCCCTCTCTTTTTATTTTTTTCTTGTCTTTTTACTCTTTACCTGATTTTTGAGCAGTTGCTAGCCTTGGGGTAGCTCCTGTATTCTTTCTGAACCTTCATTCTAAGATCCTACAGCTCTCATAGAATTTAAATCTTTTGTGTGAATACTGCAGTAATTCCTTGTGATCTTTGCAACCACCTCCTTAATTCAGAGTTCTTCTGATTCCCAAAGTGTAATGGAATTATGAAAATTTTGGATCATCATTTACTACCCAACATGGGTCACTCTGTTCTTTGTTACATGTGATCTGCTATAGTTACAGAGTGCATGAGTAGTCTTCCATGTGACTCCAAAAGGCTTTTTAAAAAGAAAAAGATACTGAAAAAATCTTAATCAGTGGCACAAAAATATTGCCCAGCTGTGAGACCCAAAAGGTTTGGCACACTAGATCGTAAGTAGTGGACCCATCATAACATTTGATCCTTACTTTAGCTTGCTGTATCTGTTAAAATTGGCTGTCTGTACACCTACTGCACTTCCCGCTTTCCAACCAGGTGTTTATGAAGAGTTGCATTGATTAATTAGTACAGAAATTGTTTGCCAAATTATGTATATTAAAGGCATATATATTCAGGTCAGTCCTGTAAAATCATATGTATAAAGTTCATTTTACACAATGCATCATGTAGATGTTTGGTGAAAGACTGCAATCTGTATATTAAATGGCAAACAGGTCCACACTAAATTAACAACAAAGAAACATTATTGTCAATGTTAATGAAAAAATGCTGTGAGAACTTATTTTTTTCTTTTTCTAGTTGTCTGGACAGCATAAGTTTTTCTCCTGTTATATTTAAAATCAAGTTCGGACATTTTCAGAGTTTAGATGCCTTTGCTGTCTGATGCCCTTGTATAGCCCAAGACGATGCCCAGCTTCAGCTAGCTATAATCTATATGAAGTCAATAGGACATTCTCATATGAAAATTAAAAACCTTTGGAAAAAGATTGCTTAATCAGCTTGGAAAAGACTTTGAGACCTTTATATGTCCACCACTATGTTTAAGATAAGCATTTTTTATCTATTATCTACCCAACAACCTGATTTTTCCTTCTTTTCCTGTTAGCCTGGCAGTTTAGCCAGTAGAACTTTTTTATTCCTCCCACAAGAGTAGCACAGAGGAATTCATTTGATTCCAGTAGGTAGTACTTATTTCATTATCATGTTACAGAAAATAAAGATTATGATTCCAAACTATTTTGCCTGCAGTCCACACAAACCGTGTAAATGGTGATGTGTGGAAAAGTTGACTATATCATAAAAAATTAACTTCTTGCAAGGATTTTCTTGAATTGGTTTCAAAAGAATCTGCTGTTTGGCATCTTTCCTGTACTGAATTTCTGGAGGGTAACTGCATTATGTGCATGTGTAATATGCAAAAGGAAGCATTGACTGAAGTCTTTCTTTCTGCTACCAAATGTAACTACAGCACGTTGTTTGTGTCTAAAAGAGGTGTCTGAAAGCAAAACTCCAGACATGAATAGGGTTGCAGATGTATGCATTGTAAAATAACCACTAATGGAAGGGGAAATACTCTTGTTTTAAACTTTCTGTTGAGTGACAAAGGTTGCATCTAATGATAATTTGAATATTCTGCCAACAGTTGGTGGTATTCTGCCCTTGCCAAAATAAATAAATAAATAAATGTTTCCATCTCCCACAGCAAATGCCCTGTAAGTCTATAGAAAACAAATTAGGAATGTGTTATTCTCAGTGAAAAAAGTCTCCATGAGAGCTATAATTTTATTTTTTTTTACTGTACAGAATAACATAAATCAAAAGAAGCAATAGTCTACCTTGTGTTTTGACTACTTTGACCCTCTTCAACCCCTGCCAATTTTTATCTCATTTTTGTTTAACTTTGTACATCAGAGTTTAATTTTAAATCTGGTCCTGAAGACAGTGATGTATAGGGTACATCAAGTATAGCTTAAATTACCCTCTCCCCAGTGATTTGAAGTTGAGGGGAGGGTCTTACTCCACAGCAGGGTGGGAAAGAGAAATGGTCAGATGTTGCCCTTTGAACCTGACCACCCTCAGCTACAGAAACATTTATGCCAGAACATCACTTATTGATTTTATTATATTTTAGGATCTCTTAAAACTGTTGGTGAAGTTTGCTGTATATTAATTTCTGACACATGCATATAAAAACAGAAATACGGGTTGAGTAGAAACTATAAATATAGACAACACTGCCCAATAAACTTACATCCTTTCACTTATAGGTTTCTATTCCAGCTGATCATTCTGAGCAGCCTGTCTTGGAAAATAAATGTTACCCTTCTGATAAGCTCACCAATTTGAAGATTAAGGCTGCATTTGAGGATTAAAGTTTTTCTTATTTGATTATTGTTGTGTCCTGTAGCAGTGGAAGATAAATATTAATAAAATGTTAAAGTCCAATTCTGCTCACTTTACTCGTGTGAGTGTTTTATACCCTGAGACTGAACAAATTATGCAGGATTTGGCCCTTAAACTCAGGGCTGATGCTCTGCTTTCTCAGTCCACTAAGAATAAGTCTCCCATGAAATATTACATGTACCCAGTAAACTCATGAACCACTGCTGCCAGAGAAAACTCCCACTGATGGGGAGCTCTGAAAACTCGCCATCCAATTACACACCACTGAGCTATGTGTTTTCTATCAAGGAGAACAAAAACCACAAGAAGTGCTCTCCAAGAGACCACAAAAAGGGTTTGGCACCTGTGTCTCCTCAGAGCCGAAGTTTTGGAGTTGTGTTATCACGTGGCCTGCTGACCCTCGGAGAGCAGCACTGACCTTGACTGACATGCAGAAGTCTATTGCTATGACTCCCCTGAGAGCACAAACCAGCTGCAAACTGCTGCAATGATTAACCCTTATGTGTTGTAGACGTAACATCAAGTCATGGTAATAAAGCTTTCACTGCATAACAGATCTCTTGCTTTGTAAAGTGTTGCTCTTATCAGCTGCACTCTAGGATGTTATCCCTTTTCTGTGAAGCATGACTGCTGTGCTCTTCACTGGAAAGGCTAGCAGATCTATAAAGTCTGTGATATTTATTCAATTGCTTTGGAGAATAATACAGAGAATATGCTTTGTTTAAACTGAAAATGCAGTGTGTGAAAACAAAACCAAAAAGAAACATTAAATACTCATACATATGAAACAATATATTAATTAAAATCCAGAATGCCTGTAGCAGATTTGAATCTGGCAGCACCAGATTTGCTGTAACAGACAACTGTGTTGTTCCACTGAGACCGGGCACCTGTTTGTGGAAGTAATTTATACGCAACATTTAGTAAAAACTCAAACTCTTCAAGCCTGTGAGGTACCTGGACTATTACAGAGTTTTGCTGTTTGGCTGGAAACAGAATGCTTGTAGCAATCAGCAGACACCTCCCCAAAACATAAACAGTTTAAGTATTATTTTGTTGTGCACTTCAAATGTCAGACCTAATCCTATTTGCATAGGAGTCAATGTGAGCCAATTTGAGCATGTACCAGTGTATAATTCAAACTACAGGCTGTGAATAGGGCCCTGGCTCCCTCACAAACGTGGTACCTTTTATCTCCACACACTTCCTACTCTTCAGCCTTTCCCTTGCCAAATCTATGGCCACATCACAGCTGTGAAAGTAAAGGTGAGGGGGTTGGAACTAGATGATCTTAAGGTCCTTCCCAATCCTAACTATTCTATGATACAATCTGCTTTAGTCTGCAAAGAGCCAGAACCAGTATCTCTGGAGATGAAAGCTTCTTGGTATCGCAAGGACCATGAGGACAGTGAGACACTAGCACAGGTTGCCCAGAGAAGCTGTGGCTGCCCCATCCCTGGCAGTGTTCAAGGCCAGGTTGGACACAGGGGCTGGGAGCAACCTTGTCTAGCAGAAGGTGTCCCTGCCTGTGGCAAGGGATTGGAACTGGATGAGCCTTAAGGGCCCTTCCAACCCAAACCATTCTATGATGATTGTCGCTGCCCACAGTTACTGTTTCAGAGGAACTTTCCAAGTCCCACCAGCCAAGCAGAGTGAAAAGTTTTTGTTCAATGTATCCACTGATGGAAGCAGCAGCTGTCTGTGTTTTAGAGCCACAGGACCACCAGTCCTCACTGTTGCTCCTGTCTCTGCAGCTCAGATGCTGGGCAAACCATGAGCATCACAGTGCTCTACCCACAACTCCCAGGCACAGCTTACAGGTTTTATACACAACCTTTCTCAAAGGATAAAACTAGCATCTATATTCAGGAATTAAGGAGGGAAAAAAAATAATCCCTTTGGTATAAACAGTGGAAAAGTAAATTCAGTTTAAGTAAACAAAAAATTATTACCCTAAAAAAACCCTGAGGTGTTATGAGTTTTGGTAGGGGTGTTCACATATTGTAAAATGTGTCTGTGAAAGGCCTCGCACTGTTTGGGAGTGTAGTATACTAGCCTGCTAAGTGCAGGTTAAGACAAAGTATGTGGGAAAACACTTTCAGCTCAGGAATGACAACTAGGATGGTGGCTACAGGGAAGATGGGTTTCCCTGCAAGATTCACTGGTGTTCAGAGGGAGCAGGTGAGTGGTTTTTGATAAAAGCTAAATTAACACCACTCTCTGGTCCCTGACTTATCCTTTTCTCCACCTCTTTTAATCACATTACTTTGGCTTGCCCTTGGTGCAATGGAGGCAGATCTGCATGGGCTGCATGAGATGTTTATTCCTCACCAAGGAAGAAGCTGCTCTGGACAAATGATGTTTTGCTGTTTGGTATCTGGATTCAGCTGTAAAACTACTGCAGATGGTTTTATTGCATAAGCGAGGCTAGTAAGGTTGGTCCTCACTCATTAGCACAGGGAGCATTTTTTACAGGGGCTGTGGATGAGTTTATGCCTCTTCCCTTCTTCATAGACACATAAGCATCATTATTTTAACACCAGCAGCTGTAGGTTAAATAATAATAAAATACTACCAAAAGCCCTGCTACTGGAAATGTAGAAGGAAAGACAGTGACAAAACAGGTAACAGCTCCAAACCAGGCAGAAACAGGGAGAGGCAAGGGCTCCACCAGTTCCCTTTTACTTTATCAGTTCCTGCAGCTCCTGTTTTTCTCTGAATAGTTGCTATGGTCTCCAAGGCAGAGACTATCACCCTCTGAAGGGAGCAGAAGTTGCCCATTCCTCTTTAGGAGGCTAGGAAGAGCATTTGGTGATGGCATCTCATCTCTTGACCAGCTCCTGCAGCTGTGTGGCTGGTGAGGAAAAGGAAGAGGCAGCAACAGCAGCGATGGGCTCCAGCTACTGTGGAGGGCCCCATGCGTCCTTCCATGTCTCATCCCTCCTCTGGCTGTCAATCTGATTTACAAGGTACTGCTGCCCTGGTATTTGGTTACTCAAAGGGGAGAAAGAAGCAAGAAATTTACTGGAGATTATTGTGGTCTCTTGTGGGGTTTCTCTGCAAAGGGGATATCAACTCTTTTAGCTCCCATTAATATCAAACCTCTACTATTAATAGGATTTGCATATGGAAAGGGAGAGGATTGACCTTTACATGCATTAAGTAAAGCAAATTTTAAGAAATAATTTTAGTTAAAAGCATTAGTGTGATGAAAAATACAAGAACAAATACATAGACATCAGTATCTGGGCTTTCGTTAACACTAACGAGCAAATTATTGCAGGGGAAAATTTGCATCATTGGAATACATATTCCATCCTCCATACTGATCTATATTGTGATGTGGGGTTATTATTGCATGGCTCCTCTTTCAGAATATATTTTCTTCTTATAAAATAGCCTCTTTTTAACTCCCGTTGGAGACCTCCTTATAAATAAGGAACTGGCCCTCAAGGGACTGGCCTGGCTAGAAAAGTGTGTTATTAAGTAATAAGGGGGGGGAAAAGGCATATTAGAATACTAAGCAATATAATTAGTTTTGTCTTTTTTTTTTGTTATTGTTGGATTTATTTTTTTTTTTAGATCTTTAAGAAAGAAAAATTAAACGTATAGCCAAGTTTTAATTAAACATATTCTCTGGATGTTTGAATTGTGTAAGAGCTGGAAAATCCTGTTGTGTTTTAGAGGGATTAATGACATCAATTTAAGGTTCTAATCTCCAGTACATAGTCAGGTATCACCACTCTTCTTCTTCTTCTTCAGCCCAGGGGTGGCTGTGCCTGTAACCATCCCCCAACCTTCCATATGGTAACAACCCGGTTCTTCATACTGAAACTGACTAAATCCACAGATACGCAATATCATTGCTCTTAATGATAAGTATTGATTTACATGTGCTGAAAAGCAGCTGTCTCATTCACAGTGAGTAGTCTAAAATATAATTAGCTTAGTAACACTCATACCACCATGTTGCTTTTGAGGGTGATTCTTGAGACACTCATGTCCAATAGTCTCTGGATCTCTGGCATTGTTCTGCTCTTCAATCTTAACCCATCCATGCACCAGCTTTCTGACACAACCCTTTGCAAAGTACTCCAAGATGCTCAGATGAAACTTGCTGCCGGTTCAAGGTTGTATTAATCAGAATTTTATGCTGTTTGTTATGCAGCTCAGTCTGTAAATTCGGGTATTTATGCTGCTTCTGTTCCACCTCTGTGTCCTCAAGTGGGAAGAGGTAAAATTTTTCAGGATATCCTTCTCAGAGTTTAGCTAATGTCATCTGCTGAATACAGCTGTAAGCATCTGAAGTTGGTGAAATTAAATAAAGCGCGAGCATCCTTTGGTCTGTAGCTCTTTACCTTTAAAACAGCTATGGTAACCTTAACAATTATTAAGAAAAGAATCCTCGTAAAAGAATTTAGTGTTAGGATGGAGCTCTGTCTGGTATTAGAACAATTATGGAGCAGATGCATCCACTCTGAATAAAGTGACCTTTTCATCAAGCTCCAAAACATTAAAGGTTAAAGAATGTTTGAAAGGAAGTTAATACTTTTAAAACATTAGGGGAAAAAAAGAAAAAAATCCATTCTTTCAAGACCTGGCCAAAATCAGTGAGAAACTAAGATGACTGTTTAGGCACATCCAGTCATTATTTAAGTAAGTCTTATTAGAGAAGGATGTAAGGTATTTTACATCGTCTGGTTTGTTTTAAAATTAGAAGTGCTTTTTCAGAGAAGAGATTTGATAAGAATAAATACTCAACGAAAGTAATCTGCTCTAAAGCTGGTTAATTGCTATTTTAAAGTAGCATTTCTTTCTCTCCATTGTGTAAGGATGACATGAGAACAAAGGGAAGGAATCAGGGATGGTGTCAGGTTTTTTTTACTTTTCACCTGCCCTGGGTGGCGCAAACTCCGGGTCGGTACTACCGAGA
>NW_009930396.1:7231-11425 GCF_000696875.1 Nestor notabilis | reverse complement strand
GGAGGGAAAGGCACTCAGGAGCAGTGAAAGCACACTATAAAAAGAAAAATTATATAATATAAAAATAGAGGGGTTGTTCTTCTGTCAGTTAACCAGCAGCTTTAGTCCAATCTAAAACTAAGCAGCATTCCTACAAGCATCTTGGTAAGAAGTTATAAGCTTTTTGTTAAATAAATGTATTTTAGAGGTTCTATGCGACTGCTTGTTTAGCCTTGTTTTTCAGTTCTCTGCAAGCGTTGACAACCATTTACACCACCTATCCAATAGGTTTCTCTACAACACCTCCCTTATTTTCCTCCGAACACTGTTTATTTCAAAACATCTCTTCAACACTTCTGGGGAAATAGCATAAGATGTCACAATACCTTAGTCATCCAGTTGCACAGTCTTTTGAAATAGTCTAATTCCAAGTGTTGTAGAATAATATCTACACTATTAAAAATTAAGTAACAAGAACTAGCCATGAATAAAAGGCAGTTTACAGCTGCTCAAAAAACAAACCATTCCCCACCCTAAGGTAATTTTTAAAACAAGTATCTGCTGCAGTGTCAGTAACCTTGCCAATGTATTACCTGAAAGCCCTGGCAGCACTTGTGATACTGCACACAAATCCATGGGCTTTTAAGGAGTTGAAGACATTTATTATCATTAGTCTCACTGTTTTATCATGGATGAATAATAAAAACTAATATTATGCTTCTGTTTTCATAGCGGGTATTAGTCCATGCTCTTTATCAAACTCTCAAATATAAGGATATGTAATGCTCTAAATAGAGCACCCCATTGCAGGCTGTGGGCTTTTGGGTTTTGGTTTCTTTCGGGTTTTTTTTTCCCCTTTCCCTTTTAAGCCTTTTCGTTTGCACCTTTTCAGTTCAGATAGCACCACCAGGAAGCTGTCCAAAAATAATTCACCATTTAAGCAAGCAGTGCAGTGAGTGCCAGCCAGACACATTCCATGTAATGCATCTCCCAGTTGCCTTAAAAAAGAAAGAAAGAAAAAAAAAGACAGGGGGGGGAAAAAAAAAAAAAAAAAAAAAAAAAGAAGGGAAAAGCCCCCAAACCCTGCTAGGGAAACAAGTTAACTTTACTACATGGATAAGAAATGGCTGAATGGCTGATTGACAGCTTCCTCACCATCAGAAGCTAATGCTCTATCAGTTGCTGTAGACAACAATAAAAACCAGCTGAATTGGCAGTTAGAAGCACCACATAACAGAATTAATTATATGAGCTCTGTAGCAGTAAACTACAAAGCTAAAGTTTGAGACAGGAAAATCCAAGTATTTTTCTTTTAATAAACCCGGAAAACAGTTAATAAAATACACCCTAAAAATTGCAAATTTTGACAACCACACCTCAACTTAAGGAACAAAACCAGAATTTTTACTCATTTTCTGTTATTTACTCCTTCCATTACTCCACTGAAATGCACAAGTATCACTGGCAATGTTTGCAGCTCTACCAATACTTTTCATATGTCTCTTTTCATGGTTAAAGTATTTTAAACCTTAAGACTGAGAACAAGGAAGTAAAATTTTAACTGACTCTGCTAACAGTTCTGATTAGAGCCCTCCTAATCACAGACAACATCAAAATTAATTCCATGTTTCTCCCCAACACAACAACTTGCACTGTAAATGTTGCTTCCTATCACCTATCACACAAAAGAAAATAGCTGTCATTTTAAATCCATCGTATGTAGGAAGAAACATGCACTTACCAAGTGAACATAAGGCACAAAGTATCCAAAAAGTGCAGCTGGGATCCCAAAAGCCCAGATTCGGTAACTGAGAATTTTGAAAACTGAGAAATTACAGATCTTTTTTTCAGGAGGAAATCTGAACTTTCCCTTCTTTCCTCCCTCTTTGTCTTTGGCGTTGTAAACAAGGGGTTTGTATGTAAAGCCAGCCAGGAACAGAATAAAAATAAGGATGCACAGGACCCGCAAGGTGTTGTATAGACCAACAGAATCGATCAAAACTCTCAAGAGGAAGGGCAGTGACACGGTGAACAAGCTGCTGCCTGCAGTGACAATGCCATTCACTAGTCCAAGGCGTTTCTTGAAATAGTGGCCCAGAATGACCAAGGACGGCTGGTATGCAAATGAGCAGCCGCAGGCGAACAAAACTCCATAGGTGAAATACAGAGGTTCAATGGTGCTGGATCAAAAGAAAAAAGGAAGTATTCGTTAGTGTTTTGTACAACACTGTATGCTCACATCCACCTAACATACACAATAAAGTTTTTCAATAAATTGATACATTTACAGAAGTGAGTTAAGAGTTTGTATGTACTTATATTGAAATACACTAAGTATAATTCAGCAATTATTCTATTTTCTTCCACTAAGATTTTCACAGAATTGACAGATAAAAAAGCAATATTATATTTAAGTATAATTACACTAAACAGTCAGACTAAGAGAAAGGTTTTAAGAAAATCACTGTCAGGGTGAATTAGTCAAACATAAGTTCAATCATTGCCAGCGGTTTGACTTTTTCTTTTCCAGCAAAAGGTATTGGTTCAGTTTTCACATTATGTCACTGTGCTAGCAGTTCAAATGGAATACTGAACACTCCCCCTGAACCCAGAAAATCAAGTTAGTTATGAAAATACAGTAGCAAAAGCAATAAACATCATTAATAGTGAAAAATAAACCAAAAATTCTGTCAATTTTTGATAATGTATTAGCAAATAATAGACTTTAGGTATTAAATTTCTTGACATATATTCCCATTTTTATTAAATACTCTAAATACAGTGTTTTGACACAGATACTGGATATGCTAAGAAGAGAAGGAAAAACATGTGAATAAAGAATGAAACATTTCTGCTCATGTTAAGGATGATCTTCATCACAAGGTTCTCCCCATGACCATCTCCTGTAAAACTGAAATGAAGCAGAGCCATTGTATTAGATCACAGGCAGACGTGTGACATGAAAAAGGTACTTGTGCTAGAAATCCTAACAGCATGAAGTAACAGTGTTAATATAATAATTAGTATTAGAGCATAATAAGTCAAAGGAAACATTTTTTACATGTAGATGAAGGAGGCAACGTGTGACAAATGGTTTTATACAAAATTTCTGAGGCAGAACATGATGACTGACTTTATTTTTTTTTTTTAAGCACTATGCTTTCAATGTACCATGGGCTCTTTTCTATCAGCTAACACCTGCTTTTAAAGCAGGTCTAGAAAAACATTTAACCTGTTAGCCAATATATTAAATTCCTTTAAAGAGCTTTTTTAATGGGCTTTTTATTGTAGGACATTACCCACCAGCATCCCTCTATAACAAAATACACTCTGCAAGCTTCCCATGCATTACAGAAACTCTTGGAAAATAGCATTTGACTAACAAAGGTCTGACACCAGGAACTCGGATTTGTGTATTGTTCTGATCATACACAAGGTAAGCCATCAGAAACAACATACAGGGGAAAGACTGATTACCTTTATCAGTGGAAAATAACCAGGAAAAATAAAAACAGAAGTTATAAAATGAGAGGAGGAACATACTACACTAAGGACGGGAACTTCTGCATGTAGATTCTTTCAGAGTTTGCAACATGGCATACACAGTAATATATTTTCCTGCATTACAAATATTCTTACATCTGAGCTTCCTAAAAAATAAAATTATTTTAAGAAATCAATATGTAACAAAAGCAGTAAATCATATTTACATTTATGTACTGTACAATATTTTACTTTTAGAACATCAATTTCTATATCTGAACTATACACCCACAATTAACTGATAACATCACAGGCATAAATCATTTTAATGTAAGTAACATAATACAACACCAAGAATGCACAGTAACATGGCATATACTCTAACAAGAATTCACGTCTCCTCTCAGAGTGCTCCTTAAATTCTAAAACGAAATTCAAATAAGCTAAAATCTTTTAAAACCTTTACAAAGTAACTTGCTTTTGCATGCCTCTTCTGTGCCCTTGTTCCATTGGATATCAGGGAAACACAAGGATGCCAGCGTACGTTCAAAAGAAAAAAAATCTTTTCTTTTTGAAAAGGTTTAATTTAATAACAGCTAGACTGCTTTAATATTCATAATTAAAAACACACTACTGGGAAGCAAGGGGGAAGGAAGACTTTTCCAAGATGCATTCTTTTAGTTTTAACTTCACCTGTGCTTAACAAGCCTCTTAAAACACATCAGGAAGTGG
>NW_009930396.1:0-7200 GCF_000696875.1 Nestor notabilis | reverse complement strand
GTGGGGGGGGGGGGGTGTGGGTGTGTGTGGGTGTGTGTGCATGTGTGTTTTTTTTTTTGTTTGATTTAATAAAATGAAGGAAAATATTTGCACTTCGATTAACAAAAAAAAAAAAAAAACCAACAAACACCAAAATCAGAATCAGAAGCTTGTTCAAGTAACAAAGCTTTCTTTTTCCCCATAAATGTAAGTTATTCCAAGAATAAATATAAACACTAGCCTCAGTACCTAAGACAGAACTATCAGAACTATTTGTCTTCTCTTCCTGTAAATCTGTGAATAAATTTCCACATTAGAGAACATATGCCCAAACTAGATGTATTAGCTCAGGCATAGTGCCACACAGCATAGATATTCATTCATCTGGTTCAGAGTACAGGCACAGAAAACACATTTTCACCAGCCTGTCTCTAGATACATTTTTATCTTCTTAGAAACTCTTCTGGATTTTGCTTTTGGTTGTTCCTGCACTTACTCTAAGGGTGGAGTAAAAAGCAGATCGAGAACTACAGGTTACTGTGGCTTATTTTCCTGCTACTTCTTACTCTATCTTCACTAACCAATTTCTGCTGATGACTAGAATAAATGAGTAATTTCCTGTTCCTCATCTTCTACTGGACATGTCCAAGAAATCAGCTGCTCTTGAACTTCTTAGGGTTTATTCTGCAAAAGTTACAGAAATGTATAAAATGTATAAAATGTTTAGTTATGTTATAAAGTTTCTTCAGTAACACAAGAACTGAGATTTTCTTTATAAAGCCACTAAGCCCTAAGTATATGTCATTATACTAAGGTTTTTCACTATCTGTGTTAGGTAATAGGACAAATAATAATAGAAACCAGCAAATTTTACTAGAACCTTAACACCTTCCTGGAGGTTCTACTGCATATTTATCAACATTAAAACAGTGTTTCAAAAGCAAATTGAGGGGACAGGATGGGGGAAGGAAGACTGTGTATCTGCGTGCTAAAGCACAGAATACATTAAGAGACATACAAGTTTATTCAGGACAATGCTGTCTTGTTAGTCTTGCTGCTGATATGTTTATATACAGGGGTTCCTGTTAAATAGGGAGTGCTGTTATAAAGTTATATTTTTGAAATTATTTTCAAGTTGAAAGTACCACTTGAGAGTTTTCACAAGTCATAGTTAGAAAGAGAAAAACAAAACCAAATAAGCCAAGGTTCCTACTCTAACAGATAAAGTAGCATTGCTTACTCTTTCATATTCTGTTGATAGTATCAGACTTACCCCTACACCATTAAATAGACAAAATACTTCAAGGGTAAAGAAATTTTTTTTACCTTACGAAAGAACTTGAAAGGAGTCCAACAAACCCTACTGCAGCTCCAATAACAGCTACTTTTCGACAACCAAACAGGTCTGTGAATATGCTGACTATTGGAGAACAGAAGAAGACCATCCCCATAGAAAGAGAGCTCACCCATGCTGCAAGATAGAAAAAGACAGCATTTTTGAAGACCAAGTGATTTAAACTTTCAGCTAGTATTTCTTTTAGTTTAGCAACATAAAATCTTACCTTTCAGCTAATATTTCTTTTAGTTTAGCAGCATAAAATCTTACATAGAAGTTGGGTAAAAATCGGGTAACTTTTAAAAAGTGTAAATACATTTTAAAATACATTTACCTACCATGGTAAAAAAAAGCCTGAGCAATTTACATAATCAACTAATTTAGACTTCACCAGCTCAAAGAACGCAGTTAGCTACAGAAGTAGTTATAACTTTTACTTTTTCTTTTAAAATCACAATTATTCTTCCAGTAACTAGCCTAGTAAAGCACGAAAGACTAGGAAGAGCAGGGCTACGGTGACACTGACTAAAAGGCAAAGACTATGAAAGGTCTGTCCTTTCTCTTCCTCTGCAGTCAAGGAAGGTTCAAATGCATGTTGGGTGTAACAAGAGATGACTTAAGAGATCTGTGCTGTATTACAGCCCAGATGGCTCCTGATGTTGCAAGACAACATTATACCAACTGCAATTTGTAAGCTGTTCTCATACAGCCAGGAGACCTGTCAGTTACAAAACAAGAAATCCAACTTCTGCAAGACTCTTTATGTTTTTACTTAACCTTCCCACAGTGAGCTATATAGAGACTGCAGTTCTACTGTCCAAAGGGAACTGCAAACACTAGGAGGTAACATGTCCATGGCTTCCTGCCTTCCCGCAAAGTAAATGGCAGCACCACAACCATGTGCAGACCTCAGCATCTTTGCACAACTTACAGGGCAGCACTAAGAATCATGGAGTACCTGTGACACCTGGGGTACCTGCAAGGCCAAGAGAAAAGACAGCTAAATCTTAAGTGGGCATTACAAGACTCACCATCATCAGATTCACAGGGGTATGTAGGTTCCAAGGAATGGTTGAACCTTCCTGCCTAAGTATGAGAAGACACAAAGGCAACTGTGACACTAGACAAGCCCACCAGAAATTACTGGTTATGAGAATCCAATCCCACATGGACAGGTACGTGCCCCGCATTCATGCGGACAAACAGGTAAAGAAACTGGGCAACTGTAACAGAGTTTAAGTAGCTTGCATAAAGTCACAGACTAAATTACTTCAGATCCACAGGTACAAATCCAGCAGTCCTAATTGCCAGTTAGCACAGGCTGTGATTCAATTAGCATTCTACTTAGTGAAATCAAAGTTTACAGTACTTTTTAATGGCTTACACTGCTAATAAAATAATTGGAATATAAAAAAAGCCTGAAGTGAAAACATTCCACTCAAATTACATTCAGTTAACAACATGCTGACTTTGGCTCTTCGTGCTTCCTAATGAAAGAAATATGCCTTTATTCTCACTTGACTCTTTTTTTGTTACAACAATGACAGTCAAACCCTAAAAGAGAAGAAACATTCCCGCCGATTTTCAACACAACAGACAGTTAAAAGGAAGGACAATGGCCTCATGTGAAGCATATCAGAACAGCACTGTGACTGAACTGCAGAAGTGGGAGTCCATGCTTTACCACTTATCTACCTAATGGAAACTGGAGGCCTTTCAATTACGACTTTAATATGAGGCTCTTGTGTCCTACTGAAATACAGCTTGAAGAGACGTTGTGGGCACGTCCTGTATGAACAGCTTTATTATTTAATGAAAAGAATGTTCTTGAAGTTTAACGTCACATGAATGCATAGTTCAATAAAGTCTATTGTATTCATATTTTGTGAAGAAACTTAGCACCAAAAAGAATTAAGATAAAAACAGAACGGCACATGTGAAAATCCTTAATTTCTGTAGGGCAAATTATTGCTGCAATATCTTGATCCTATTAAGAAATTGGTGGCTATAAAATACATTCACAAGATCCAAGTAATTTTCAGTATCACTTTGCTCAAGTAAGTTTTCAAGCATTCTTACTCATTCCCCCCAGTATGAAAAAGGTACAATGAATTGCCTTCCACATTTTTAAAATAGAAGTTACAACTGTCCCAAATAAGTAGTATGAAAAATTACAACTGCATCTTGCCAGAATAATGAGAGTTCTCTAGAGCAGTCATTACATACTAATTAAAACATTTCTCCTCCAGGCTATTGGCTGCTTTCCTGGCCACAAGCTGGCTATATTCCAGGGCTGCTAATTCAGATACTAATAACAGCACTTAATTGCTACATATAACTGCATTCATATTCATACACAAAACACTTTGATTGCTATAGAAGAAAAGCTATTCCTACTTTAAGGACTTAAGCCTTCCTTAAGGCACTGGAAGTTAAGAATTAGCTCCTCAAAACATGTAATTGCAGAATAACCAATTCAAGGTTCCCTGGAAGATAGAACAGAAGCTATGCTTAAGATGAAAGTGTCAGAACAAGAGTTTATTCTTACAAAAAAAAAAAAAAAAAAAAAAAAAAAAAAAAGCAACAAAAACCACCAAACTATTACAATTAAAATTATTCCAAAATGAAAGTCACACCTACATGTTTTTTTCTTATCAGTTCACTACTTCAGCTATAATCTGAGTGTATGTTCTTACACTTTTTAATTATTTCCTTGTTCAAAAGTCTATAGCAATGAAACTATGCCATGTAGTTTCCAAAAATAGGTTCCACAAATACGCTGTTGTTTTACCATGAGTTTTTAAGAATCAGCCTCATTATAGATGTCTTTTGTGTTCAGCTCTAAGTATAGTATCTAACATCTGAGTATTCACAAAATCATTCCCATTGTCACAGTTAGATCATGTAACATGTATTTATCTACCAAATTACACCAAGTTGTTAAATGTTTTAGTTCATTCTTTAGACTCAAGCACTAGGAATTACAAGACAACATAAAAGAAAGCATTAATACCATTATCATGCATAAATTTAAATAAAGGATACTCATCCATAGCATTCCTTTCTACAACCAGATTTTTCTATGCATTACAATAAGAATCTTATCAGGTTTATCCTCACAGGTGTCTTTCAAGTGGTTGGCTTAACACATTAATAACACCCTTCATTCCTTAATGAACTTCAATAATTCAATATCTTCCCTTAAGATTGTTCTGGTTGAGACAGGGAACAAAAAGTTACTACTATCTGGAAGACAAGATATGAGGCAAGTGAAGAGAAGAATATTTAAATAAAGGATTCAAAATCAACTAAATATTTTGTTTCCCCACATTACAAAAAACCAGATGTGTGTCTGTGTAGCTCACAGCAAACCAAGACAGCAGTGGATAGCTCAGAGAGTAATCTGGCATTACGAATACAGACTGTGGGAAGCGAAAACAAACTTTCTACATTAATGTAACAAATTCTCATGTGCAAAAACCTAGCTACGCTGGTTTTGAGCACCTGCAAAATAGACTGGTCAATTATCCCCCTAAACTAGTACCTCTGCTCACTGTTAAGACATCCTTCCTAAAAATCAGTTTTCCCACCCTCTCACTATGTAAACAGTACAGTAGATTGGGCCACACTATACTGCTAACACTTTTAAGTACAAACTATAATGATGCTGGATAATAAGAAATTCTAGCATTAATTCATAATGAACAGAAAGTATAGAATCTGAGACAAACTGCTTCCAAGTCAATCTCGATACATAAAATGAAAATAATACTTCTCTCATACTGAAAGTACATGAAATTCCTACTGTTTTGTGGAAATTACTCTACAAAAATTTCTAAGAAATTTAATTTAAAATTATTGTCTAAAATAAATAATACAAAACAAATTATATGAATGGCAGATGTTTAAAAATGTTTCACTGTCTCACTAAAAAAGTTTGTGCAGAAGTAACCTACTACAGTAGTCATAGTGGAGAGTTAATATAACTGCTTAAATAATGGCATTTAGCATCTTCTGAAAGCTCACCTTTAATAATAATTAGGAGGGTTTTCCTTACGTTTTTAAAAAATACTTAGAGAAAAGGGAAGGACAATATTTACAATATGAAAATCTTCATGCCTCCATTAAGTTACTAGTTACAAATAAGCAAGAAGAAGGAAGCCTGTATGTACTCTTTCCAGCCTCAAACTAACAACAGCTGAGGGACTTTATAAGCCAGGTTTTGGGTGGGGGTTTCCCACTAATCGAATTTAGACATTACTCTTTTTTCAGTGTTTTTATCAATATTCTGGCCATTTCTTCTCCATGAACTGCCGTTCTCTCCAGGAACACTTAAACATTTTCAGCATCTGCAACATCTTACAGCAAACTACTCCATAACTCAACTATGGACTGTGTGAAGGACCTCCACTTCTACTTCAGCAAAGCAGAAGATTGGCTTCCATAAGATTTGTTAGGAGTGTAGCTTGGGAATTTGAGAGATCCTATGTTGGAGGAAACAGAAGTGGTTGTTCAAAGTTATTTCTGGAGATAATTTCCTGGAGCTAATCTCCAGCTAGTATTAATAATTCTTTGCCTGCATAATCACATTTACACGGCATTTATTTTTAAGAACAGAAGAAATGCAATACTGTGTAGATCAAAGACTGATTTAGCCCAGTATCCTGTTTCTGACCACCACAAAATACTCTGACAAAGAACATTTGAAAAAAGGGCTAGCATCCTACAATACTTTTTCCCTGGCTATGTCCTCCCAATATCCAGCAATAAACAGCTTAGAAACCTCCTAAGCAGGATGTTGCATCTCACCATTCTTCAAGAACATTCAGTTCCATCAATATTACTTTGGCTTCAGTGCATTTTGTTGTAATCAGTTACAGAACATGCTCAGGCACCAGCACCACATGAAAAATAAACTCCCCTTTGTTTTGAACCTGCGCATACTTTAACTGTTCTGCTGTAAGAAATATAAATGAATCATCCCTGCTAACCTTCCTCTTGCAATGTATGATTTTTATATACCTTGCTCAGATCTGTTCATACTAGTTTCTTCTCCAAAATGAAGCATCTTTTTGACTTAGTCTGTCTTGTACGGAAAATATACATTTCCGTCTTTCCCCTTTATATCGAGTCTAATTTTATCTTACTGTTTCTGAGACAGGGCAGTCAGAACTGTATACTGTATTTAATATGGGACAAACAATTTCCTGGGCTAACAACTTTTTTCTTTTTCTCCCCATTATTTCCTAATTACCCCCCCTTTTTTTGTGTGTGTGTATTGCAACTGCTTCAGAGTAAAGATATTTAGAAAACCATCCATGACTTCATTTTCCTGCTAATGGTAATGATCAACATAGAGGCTTTTTCCAGCATGTATTTCAATTCTATTTCTCCCCATGGGATATATACATACTCCGAATTTTATCTGCTATGCTAATCACTCGGCAATACACAAGAACTCAGCAAGTCTTATAGTCAGCCACCAACATGCTCACACATGAGGAGATGCTACAAATTCTGAGTTTGTTCAGCCTGCAGATGAGAAGACCAGCAGCTCAAAAGGAACCTCATTAGTGCCTCTAGATATCCAATACAGAGCTAGTCTCTTCTCAGTGGTGCACAGTGACAGGACAAAGAACAATTGAAATTGCAATGAACAATACTCCAAAAACTATTTTTCAAACACCAGAATGTGTGACCCAGAAAGGCTGTGGAATTTCCATCTTTGGATATATTGAAAACTTGACTGGACAAGGGTGTGAACAATCTGATCTCAAAATTTCAATTTTTTTTTTTTTTTTTTTTTAAACTTGGCTCTGTTTTGAGTGAGGGGCATCGGACCAGACAACCAGATTCTCTTCCAATTCATTTATGAATCTTAGAAA
>NW_009930395.1:62831-72139 GCF_000696875.1 Nestor notabilis | reverse complement strand
AAGGGTGGGTGCCGTTAAGGGGTGGTTTGATTTCGTGAAAAGAGATCTGCTTTTGAGGGAGGGGTTAGTGAGGCGATTCGATTCCTTATTCTTTTTCTTTTATTTCTTTTAATGTTCCGAGGCTTTGGAAGTGCAGTGTTTTCTTTGTAGGAGCAGAGCTCTGAGAGCAGCCTGGGCTTGGTGCAGCAGGGCCGGTTTTGCAGCGGGAGGAATCTTCTGTCGGCGGGTCGGTGGGCTGGTGGGCGACCGGGCAAGGTTAGAGCTAGGTGAGGAGGGGAGGCCAGGATGGCTGTGCTGCCTCGCCGGTGCACTGCCTTGCCTTTAGACTGCTCCCAGGCCCCGGCCTAGCCCGTACCCTTTCGCCCCACCATAAAATGAGGGTCTTCTGCTTCTAAAATGCTACTTTAAAGGTTTGGGACTGAGGTTGATTTTGGGAGGTGGATCATTCTTACGTTTATGATGCGAAACTAATGATGAATCTGTCAGTAGCAAGTGAAAGAAACCTTTAGCTTGTATAAAGCGTTGAGTAATTTTTGTGATGTACGGGTTTGGTGGTTCAGTTTTGGGTTTTGGCTTTTTTTTTTTTTTTGTTGTTGTTGTTGTTTGTTTTTTTTTACTATAAAGCTCCTAACTATAATGCAGAAAGTCTCCTGAAATTCGAATGCTTTTAACTGTTGAGCCTTCAGTTTCACTAATTAAAAAAAAAATAGAAAGTTTGCTATTGTAGTCTTACAAAATTGCTATAAGCACATATCCTGATGACATAGACCAATAGTTGTTAAACTCTGCTAAATTACCATGATGATAATGAAGAAAAATACATGTTAATGAAATAAATTATTTCTCATAAGCAGAGTTTTTTAAGGAAGGGCTTAGTTGAGCATTGGAGATTTTGCAGTACCTGTATTATGCAGACCATACCTCTTGCAGATTTTCTCTTGCTGCAGGATGTTGGGCTTTGTTTTTTATTACTAGATGTTCTGGAATAGAGGTACTGTGTGAACAAAAATACTGCTTGTTGTTTTGCATAATTAATCTGAAATTCTGATGTTCAGAAAGTCTTTCTGGTTAATAATGGCTGTTGCATTACTTCCCTTCTGCCCTTAAAGTGTTTGATGGTGAAATGCAGACACTCCATTTTTTTCCTGAACTCTCTCCACAGAATGTAGTGAGCTTTGCTCAGACAACTAAGTGTCAAGGTGATGATGATTAGTCACTGCCTTCTGTGTGCACCTTGGCTACTTGCTGGTTGGACAGATTTCATACACATCACCCACATGTTTTCTACTTCGGAGATCTCTTTCCAAGAGTAGGACCAACACAACACTAGGTAGCATCCGCATTAGAAGCTTTGGTATTCCACGACTGGTGGACTGAGTTACCAGCTGGTTTTGTGTTTCCCCAGTATTTGGGGATGTGTTAATTTTAGGACTGATGATGTGATAGTGTGTAAGCGCGCATGCATGTGTGAAGAAAACCTAATGTGAATGGTGACAAAAAATTCTGAGGGTGGCCCAAGTCCAAATGGGATGATAGTACTATAGCAGATCTAGTAAGAACTGGTAAACTTTGTACTGATTGGAAACAAAGGAGAAAGAAGGCTTTCTGATGTTGAGAAGGATGAGATGTTTTTATTAGGGATGTTGACTTTATAGAAAAATGTGAAGGCATAGAATACATATATATTTGTAGGGTTTTTTGCGATCTGTAATCTGGAGATGAGAGCACATTAGATGCAGCTAATGATGCCAGAACCACCATTATCCAAAGGTGAGACAAGCACAAGAATACCAGACTTGTGAAACAAGGGTAACATGGACAAAACCAGGGATAAAAGTGTATAGAGTAGGAAATACGATAGCTTCTGTTGCAGGATGATGGTTAATCCATAAGCCTGTAGTTACATCTATAACTAGTTTGTGTGTATTTCATTAACTCTGTTGAAGTCTGTGTAAGCAACAGCCAAAAATTGTTTACTTGATGGTTTTGGAAGTGTTACTATTAAAGGCTGGTAAAGAGGAAGGGGAGGACTCCTCTGTCCATCCCTGGTGTTAATGCATAAAATTAATTATATGCCAAATAGGTGTTAGCTCTACCACTAATTAAACTCAGCCTAATGGTAACAGTGCTGTTTAAACATGTGTCTATATGTGTACGTGTGTATACATACATGTACACAGAAACTTCTGGTCCTGTCATGCTTATGTTGAGTATCAGTTAGATTTAAGATAAACATACAGATAAATGAAATCGATTGGTTTTGAATGTGGTAGTCGTTCAGAATTTTGGTTTTGATTCCACATGTCCAGTAAGATAACTCAGTTAGTGTAACAGATGTTACTGTCATTCTGCTGTTAAAAGTCCTTCCTGTTAATATTTTTATTATTTTATTCTCCAATAAAAACAAAATGGTCTTTCTGGAAGGGTGTTCCTTGAGTGATTTATCTGTTGCCTTTCTGCTAAGGCTGTTCTTACACACAGTGATTCATACTGGTACATGTTTTTTGTCCAGTTTTGCGTATCTAATGTGTCATCACTTTTTATCTGTGTTGTATAGACTGTTCAATGGAAAATGATTCTTAGAACTATAATGTTTAACTTTTTTTTTTTTTTTTTTTTTAGAACTGCATTTGTTACCATTCTGGAGCAGTGCTAGTTGTAGACATATGTTATATACAATGATACACATGGCCTGTGTGTTTCCTTTTCTTGAAATGTCAGGACTGTTAGAAGTGTGGAAAGTACCTTATTTTTGTTATTTAGGTTAGTCTGCAAGTGGAATTAGTAAAACTTTTCTAAATTTACTTTCCTAAAGTAAGGTTTCAAAGTTATAGGCAGAATATGCAGAAATTCACAGCAACAGATTAGCCCTGTGGCATGGGAATTCTTTCCTGATTTGGAAGAAAATTTAGTGATTCCCACCTGAAGGAATTCCTGTGTTTTTCAACTGATAGTGACACCTAAAATAAAAAGCAGTGATAGGCACATCTGTTTGAATTTAGAACAGGGGGATGTTCAGCATGTGGGAATGGACACTAGTCCTAATCATTACCCTTGGAGAAAAATTGTGAGAACTCTTGTTATATTCTGCCTCCTTAGATATCGCTGAATTACAATGAAATTGTAATTTCTCTTTTACAGCCTTTGATTTAAAGCTTCCCCATGTTTGTGAAGTTGATAACAGACAAACTTTAAAGTATTCCTACATGCATGTATTTTGTTCCTTCCTCCCCCCCCTTTTTTTTTTCTGGGTCTCCTGGTGATTATAGTAGTGATACTGAGAACCAGTATTGAATTTTCTTTTTGAGGATCTCCTTTCTAAGGAATGTTGCCAGTCCCTACCTTCAGAGCTGCTGAGAGGTTTCAGTGCAGTCATGACAGGAACCTGCTCAATTTTCATTCCATTTTCTTGGCTACAGGTTTCCTAATAACAATAGAGAAAACTATGTGGACTTCCCATTAACAGCAGCAGCAGAAACTTCACAGTTGTCTGTCAGAGCACTTGAGAAGATTTTGTTTTTCATTCAGCTCGTGTAAAGAATTGTCTTCACGAAGTAAGGGTTGTAGACTTGTGTATTTTCTTAAAGGTAGCTGAGATTCTGGAGTAGTACAGAAACTCACAGTATTTGTATATTACTGTATAGACACAGAGCTGCCATTTGAAGTGGTGGTCAGCCTTTCCTCCCTTTTTCTTCCTTCCCCTCCTTCTCTTTTGATCATACTGAGAAATCTCTGACAGGAGTAAGACAAGTTAGGAGGGCAGGGAGGAGTTTATATTCAGGTGGAACACTTGAGGATTTTCTACCTTCCATGACTACTTTTTGTCTTAACAGTGAAATTTAATTATTAATTGTTGTAACTGTTCCTGAAGCAGTCTCTGCTGCTTTGTTTATGACCTGGTGGAGATGAGTATTAGCTTGAAAATGAGGGGAAGGGATGTTTCAGGTATCATTCACTTTGTTCTGTGTCTTCATCACAATCTAAACTCCTGCTTTATGATGTTGAGTTATTCTTTGGCTTGTGTCAGTCCTGTCAACGTCCAGACATGTTCTGTTTCTTCTGTTTTTCTTTAGAGTAGTTTTTGATCAGAAAGTGAGAAATTTGTGAATCTTCCGTGGTTTGCTTATGTCTCCTAGTCCTCTGATGCATTCAGAATTTCTTTCCGGCCCTGCCTATGTGTCTTCTCAGACCTTTGTTCAGCTCTCCTTTCCAGTAGTTTTAAGAATAAGAAACCTTCTCATTGACTTCAATGACAGATTATATTCTAGGACTGAAATCCACTTGTTGAGAACTATTTCTCAAAGAGAAACTATTTTTTTATCGTCATATTTTTTATATGTGCCTATCTAACTTTTGAGAAAGACAGGCTACTTCTTAAGACATGTAGAAAGATACTGAAAATAAACTTACCTATTAATGCTCTAAAACATATGCTTGGTAGCACATTCTAAAATAATAGCCTGTGCCCATGTCCTCTTCCGCATCATCACCTTCTTTTTAATTTTAAGACTGAGGATTCCAGGAGCCCAGGCTTGTCCTCAGCTTTCTGAATTGGAAAGCATCTGTGTGCAGTATTTTGGTTTTCATTACAGAGGCATTTATTATTTGGTAGTTTTTCCTAAGTAGCTACTGCTGTAATAATTTTGCATGAAGTGGGACATAGAAGCTTCAGGTGTAAGAGTAACTATCTTGTATGGGATGCCTCATTGGTTATTTTCTGGCACTTGGATTTGGTGGTAGTAAAGCACTTCTCTTTCCTCAGAAAAAGTAAAGAAAACCTACTGGGTTATAGTGGGGAAAAAAAAATAATTGAGAATGTTCCTAATAGAGATCCTTACACTCTTCTTTATGTAGGTATAAATACAAAAGTAGTAACACAAGTAATAACAGCAATGTGTGGTTTGATAGCATGCATAAACCAGTATCTTGCAAATGTCTGCTTGCACAGATACTTTTATGATGATCCTATTTGGATATTTTGGTCTTTTGCTTCTTGTTTTATGTACAAGAATAAAATGTAATAGATTACTTATTGTAATGGTTTCAACAACTTCGGCTTTTTACTGTTGTTTCTAGAAGACTGCATGGATAGCAGTGCAGTATCAGACTTTCTGTGGAGTTTTAGTTGTGTCTCTTCATGGATAGAACTGAGGGATTTCAAGGTGTTTTGTGTTGCAGCAGGTCCTATGATGTGAGATTGATCACCAAACTCACCACTTTTAAATACTGCTTTATAAGAATATGAGGGGGAGTTTAGGTCATATCACATAATTTTGTCTCCCCCCTACCCATTAATAGCTATTAAACCCTTTTGTTTGCAGAGGAGTAAAAATCTCGCAGGTAAATAGCTAGGAATTTTGTGACACTTGCTCACATCGGTAAAACAGAGAAGTCGAAATCAGTGTCCTTGAAGTGAAGGTTTCAGTGCTGCCTCAGTATGGTTTGGTTTGCTTCTAACATGTGTGTTTGTAGGCTGGCAGAGTAGTCTGGGGTCAGGACAGCCAGAGCACTCGGAGCATAGGACAGTGTGTACCTCCATCTGTGTGTCTTACAGAAAGAAGAGTGTACAGGATAGCTGCAGGAAACTGGGAAAACAAAGTAAACAAAAATGGAGCTGTTGTAGTGGGGGAGGTTGGAGAAATAGACGGAACAAATTCTTTTTGCAGGAAAACCAGCAAATGTAATTTTTCTCTTAGCTTGGTTGTTTTAAATTAAAAGGCACTTCCATTGGGGGAAGTAATTTGGAAAGTTCATTTCTTTTGGCCTGTGTTTTAGCACCAATTTGGTTTAAATTTAGAGGGTTTTTAAGGTTGAGGTATTCTTACATAGGTTGAAATTTGTCTGATGCTCTGTACTTGATTACTTCGTGCTTACATTTGGGAAAATTAAAGCACTACTAAAAAGTTTACTGTTCTTATTCACTGTATATATAGAATTAAACCCAGTGGTAATTTGATCTTACCCAATTTTTTAAAGCATGTGTTCTTAAACTTCCTCTTACTGTGTTCAGCAGCCTAGTATGTATAATATTTTCAGGTGAAGCTGATGTTAACTGGTGAAGTAAAAGTTGTTGTCTTGTATTGGCCAAGTCAGTTTCATATGAATGTCCTGTTCAGAGGAGTAAATGGCACTTCCATAGTGGGTGCTCAGCAGCCTGTGTTGGTGGATATCATGGCACGGAAATAATTACCTAGCAATCTTTATTTCCTTGATCCTTCAGAAATATAAGAGAAAAAAACCCTGTTTTTCGTTTTGCTGCTGAGGCCACAAAATTTCATTTCCTTTAGGAAATGTGGAAAAGATAACCATTTGTTAAATAATGGGTTAAAATCAAATGGTGTATTTTTAATAATTAAATCACTGCCTAATTCAGTGACACATGTTTAGGTTGGAAGCTTTGTTTGAGAACTGCTAACATGGTATAAGTAGAGCTTAGTAGTTCATTAGTACATAGACATATTTTTGAGATGTCTTTTGAATACTTTCAACAGAATGTCATAAAAGTACTGAAAACTTACTTAATTTTCTTGTGTGATGTAGTCTTCATGCACAGACCTGGGGATTGTGCCAAATGGAATTCAGTCTCTGAATTATAGTCTAATATAAGTCAGAATACAGAACGGCTAATGGTTATTTGGGTACTGTAGCTAACAGGGATGATTAAAAGTAAATAATTTCTGAGAAGATGTTTTATTTTGATTTATGGTGTAATGTCCGGTGTGAGTTAAGGAATTAGCATTTTGGCAATGCTGCTGTTTGAATAACTTTAATCTGTAGAACGAATTATGTTCTAATATATGAGGATAGTTGATTATGAAAGGATTGTAGCAAATGCATGAGTACTGATGTCTTGTAGTTAATGTACAGTAGCAATCTGCAGCATGGATAGAAAATTTGAAAATAATGCTTTCAAAATAAACTCTCTGAACAGTAAAATGATTAAGGTCTGATGCTATTGCCTTGTACAGGGTAATAATAAATTGGGTATATAAATTCCCTAAAGCAGCGAACTGTGACATTGCTGCTTTTATCTTATCAGGCAGTGACTCCATTTTGGATGCAAAGCTGAATGCCAACTATTTATTGGTTCTCTTTGCAAGACTTAAAATTATTAACTGGTTTGGGCGTAGAGACTAACAGAACATTATTGACAGATTAGAGGGAGTTATGTGTTGCAGCTGTGCTGCACTTAGGCTGCAGGTGGAGGAGAGAGAGATGTCTGCTTCTCTCCTCCCGTTGCACCCCCACCCTCCCCCCGCCTCAAATTGCAGTCTTGTGTGTCTTGGACTGTCCTACCACCCCTGAGACTTACCAGTTTATTGCTACAGAGGTTGAAGTTGTTGTGTACAGTTTTCTGAGACTGGCGTTTTGCCAAACCTCTGTTGAATTTGCTCACTGAACCATAAGCAGGAGAGGCTGGACAATGGCTTGGACTGGGGAGAGCAGACAGACTCTGCATGTGAGAAAAGGGCATTCCTACTTTCATCTCTCTTTGGTGACCTCTTAAATCAGGTTAAGGTGTAATACGTAACTTCAACTTTAGAATAAATAATCTTGTATAACAGCATCTTTAGTCTTCCCAGGGAAATGCAATTATTTTAAATAACAGGTTAACTTCTGTGCAGAACAAGTTTTAAGGCTAGAGACTGGAGGGAATAAATTAACAGGCTGTGGTTATTCCCAGGTTGGTCAGCAGGCCTTCAAAAAGTTTTTGTTAACGGGCAAGTGCTCCAAGTGGTGCATGAGACAAGGAAACATTTCTGAATGTGTGTCCTAGTAGTTCCTATGAAAGAATAATTTGGAGTGAAAGATGTTGACTTTGGGATATCTTTTCTGACTGAATCTTCAATGATTGTAAATAAAGAACAGTGATGATCCAGAAACAGTCCAAAGACTTCCTGAGTTTTGTTTGTTTTTAGGCCATATAAGCTGAGCAAAGTCTCTCTGTTGTTTGTTTGAGATTTTTTATTTTTAATTTTTTTTAAATAAGACTTGCCACAAGGCTGTTTTAGGAATGATGTATACTAATAATATTTTGCTGGTGTAGTAAAACATAATACTACATGATGTGATTAATATTATGTAATCTTTGAAGTGTACATTTGTAAGAAACAGCTGCAGAAATACTATTTTCAGGAGAATGTTTTTGTCCAGTGCCATACAGTTGTTTCACTTGTACTAAAATACATTCTACTGATACATTTTTATTAATGATGCAGGGTATAATGTCATGTTTGTTTGACATGTCCAATTTTTATGTCTTTTTTAGCAAAATATGATTATCCTGATGATAATTTCATACAACAGTCTAGCAGAAAGATTATTCAAGACCCTATTAGATGAGAATTTGAACTATGCAGTAGATGTTAGGTTTCATATTTACAATTGCCTTTGTAATTTCTGAGGCTCATTTCTAGAAATATTTATTAGAGTCCATTGTAACTGTATTTTTAGCAAGCCTTACTGCTCAAGAGGCAATTTAAAGATCCTTTATAATTGTGAATAAATTTTCAAAAGTGAACTTTTGGACTGCTCTGGTCCAGGTTATGATGATGGATATACCTGGCACAGTGAGGCAGTAAACCTTTAGCTGACATTACAAGTTCTGCCATTAGGCAAGTATGTTGCAGCTGAATCTTTACGTGTTGAATACTACAAAAAAAAACCCCAACCTGTTATTAATGCAATAAAGAAGTTCTTTGTCATCTAACAAAGCCTTTGTTAGATGGAAAAGGTACTGTTCCTTACTTGGAAGGAAGACTTCCTCTGGCACTGTGATCGAAAGAACTGATAGATCAAGGTAAGGGTGAATTTAATCTTTGGGTGAAGGTGGCTGAAACTCATCTCCAGTTGCACGCTGTTGTATTAAGTTGGATGTTTTGCTCCAGCTGTCTTTTGAGTGTTATTTCTTGAAAAGTATGTTTGTAACTACTAGCAGTCAACAAGCTGATGTGTTATTTTGTTTTATTAAAAATTAATTGATTGATAGCACTTCTACACAGCCTTTTCAAGTAGTTACTAAGAAAATGTTTGTTTTTCAGGGATGTTAAAGTTATTTTTCAGCTCTTTAAAAATAAATCCTGCTTAGCGAATTTTAGTATATTGGGGTTTAGTTGGTAGTTGTCAGTGTTCCTTAAACTTATTGTTGTTAGGTCTACTGAACTTTTATACTTCCATTACAAAGAGTTCTGGGTTTTTAATGCAGTAATGTAGTTGTATTAGATCATGCCTCACTGCATTGATGATCTCTAATTACAAAGGGAGTTGAAGTGTATAGTGTATCTTGTATAAGCAGGAGGCTGTTGCTT
>NW_009930395.1:62228-62800 GCF_000696875.1 Nestor notabilis | reverse complement strand
GGTGTTTTTTTTTTTTGTTGTGTTTCTCTTTTTCCCCCCCCCCCCTCTTTTTTTTTTTTTGTTTCAACCAGACGTTATTTACTTGACTTTTAGCTGTATGTGCAATTGCAGGGTCGTTTTCTAACTCTTTAAGAGTCCCTGCGTGTGGGGCCATACTGGATGGCCATGCAAGTAATTGTGCCAGCAATTTACAACGCAGCCAGGCCTCCCTAACTGCTCTGTGCTGCTCTGAGTGACAGTCCTGCTGCCCCTCCCAGAGACAGTGCACTCGCTTACAGCTTTGCTTGAGTCAACACTGGCACTTCTCTGGCTTCATGGTGAGTTAGCCGAAGGAACTAAATTGGCAGAAAACTAATCCTCAGGGGGAAGTGTTGGTGGAGCTAGTCTGTGTTACTTTTCAGCCATATCAGCAGTCTAATCCAGCTGACTGCTCTCTCATATGGGTATGAAAGCTTGCCAATGTCACTAAGAATAGGGGAAAAAAAACAGGTATTTGGCCTTTGCAGAAAGGCAAATGCAAATTTTTCTCACAACTTAAAGTTCAGTTAACTCTTTCATACTCCTTTGGTCCT
>NW_009930395.1:19517-62197 GCF_000696875.1 Nestor notabilis | reverse complement strand
TACTCAGATTTTTCTGAGATGTGCCTTTTTCATTGGGCCAAATTACTGAGTTTTTTTAATTGAGGTTTTCTTTACATGTGGTTTTTTTGCTGTCCATTTCAGTTGAATTTTGAACAACTGACAACATCAAATAAGTGTCTTGCTTTTTTTGTCTTTAATTACATTTAAAGTTTTTTCTTTTGTCCTACATTTGCAAGTTACTTTCTTGTAGAAATAATAGAATCATTCTGGACTTTAATTTCTGTATGGTTTTATATAAAGGGGATAATATCTGTGACATATTTTTGAAAGTTTGCAGGATAAATCCAAAAGTGTGAAATAATACAAATTCTTATTTTTTTATGCCTTCTTCCCTTTGGTATGTAGATACAGTGTTTTATTTCAACCTGACATTCCAATTATTGCAGCAAATCTGGAAGCCACCTTAAACTGTTGCTTGCCTAATTTCCAGGTAGTTAGGCTATATTATTGATCTTATCCTGCCTTTCAGCACTTTATAAAAAGAGATAGCTGTTTGTTTAGTGCTGCTGTATTTTCAGTTGCACAAGTTCAGCTTTTCTTTATGAAGATGGATCCCGTGGTGCATAGCTAAGTCTAAAATCAGAAGTGTGTAAATCAGATGCATAATATACTGTAAGGTTTCCTGCTGTGTTTTGCTTATATTATAAAACTCTTCCAGTGGTTAGAATTTGAAATCATACGCGATTAACATGACATACTGATTTGCCACAGAAATTGTATTCTGGAACACTTGTTCGCATGTCATTTTCCTTGAAATGGCTTGTTAGCTTTATATACTTTTTCACATTTTGAGAGTAAACTGTCAGTTCAGAAGTCATCCCTAGCCTATCCTAACCTTTTATCTTCCATTTTTGCTTATAAAATAGGAGGATAACTTTCCTATATTTATCTTTCCTACAAAAAAACTTAAACTTTCTCCTTACTTTCTGAATTTTTTAGTATGTCTTCAGTCTAGGAGTAGAGACTTTTTTAAAAGTTTTTGTTTAATACTTTTCTCTCTCTCTCTGTTTTTTTTTTTTTTTTTTTTGTTTGGTGTTTTTTTTTACTTGTTTAATGTTGGATCCTTGTGTGGAAGGTTTGAGTGGGTAGCAGAGAAAAGAGGAAAGCGGGTGAGGTACTTCATTTTGGAAGTGTTTGCAATGATGGTGCGGTTGCCTTAGGTGATGCTTTGTACCTATGAGTAGTCACTGGTTTTACCTGAGTGCTGGTTGGAATCGTGGGTTGGAACCTTCTGTCCAAATCAAGCCCAGCTAGATCAGGTTGCTTGTTTGGCCAAGACGCAGGACTTTGCATTTGTTGTTGTTGAGCCACCTAAGGTTCTTATCAACCTGTTTCTCTTGCCTGTCACATCCTTCTGAATTGTAACCATGGCTTTCACTGTATCAACTCCTTCCCCAAATTTGGCATCATCTACAAACTTGCTGAGTGCACTTGGTCCCAGCATCCAGGTTATTAATGAAGACATTAAACAGTACTGGCTCCAGTTCTGATCACTATGGTATGCCAGAAGCTGGATTTTTACTGGTAGTCATCACCCTTAGATCCCAGTGGTCCAGCTGGTTATCATCTCACATTCTCATTCGTTTACTTGGTCCATGTCTCTCTAGTCTGGCTATAAGGACCCTGTGAGAGACCATGTAAAAGGCCTTGCAATATCCATTGCTTTCCCCTTACCTACACAACCAGTCATCTCACTGTAGAATGCATTTGGGTTATTCAGGTTTGCCCTTGGTAAATCCATGCTGGCTGTTCACTTTCTGGTCATCTTGTAGCTGGGAATGGACTCCTGAAAGATTTGATCCAGGGGTTGAGATGAAGCAGACTGGCCTGTAGTTCACCAGTTCATCATGTTTCCCATCTTGAATATAGGTATGATGTTTTTCCAGTCATTGGAGACCTTTCTCCTGCCATGACTCTTCAAAGATAATGTGGAGGGGCCCAACAGTGACATTGGCAAATTCCCTCAACACTGTCAGATACATCCTGTCTGATTGTATGGACTTCTCCATGTACAACTGGCTTAAGAGTTCCTTAACGATATCTTTCTTAGCAATGGGTGATGGTGCATTCCCCCATATTGTGCTGGTAGACTTGCAGATCTGGGAAGTCAGGGAGCAGAATTTACAAGTGAAAACTGGAAGAGAAAAAAAAACAAACTAAAATTGTTCAGTGTTTTCCATGTCTTTTGTCGCTAGGTTCCTGTCTCATTGAGCAGTGGGCGCATGTTTTGTGTAGCATTCATTTTGCTGCTGGTGTAAATAAAGAAGCCCTCATGAGTACTTCTGCATTATTTTCTGATGCTATCGTAAGAGCAGGATACCTCTGCCTCTCTGTTGGGAGAATCAGTAGAAAAGGTCATAAGACACTGGTTGTTCATTATGTGGTCACCGCCACAATCTTATCAGAAAAACTTTTGAAGACATGACAAAGAAAATGTTTAACATACTTCAAAGCTCTATCTTCCTTTTATCCTCCTCTGTTACTCCTTGTTAATACTTAGCAAAGGTTAAACACAGTTCAGCAAATAAGTAAACTTAGGCAGTTCTGTGTTTTTGAGTCCAATCATTCTACATGGTATTCTGCATTATAAGCAACCCAATGTGTATTACAGTCCTGAAGAAACCCTCCAGTCATTTATCAGAATATGCAGATTTTCTGTCTTTGAACTACAGACCTCTTATAAATGCTTTTTCTTTGCAAACTTTTTGTTCAGGAGTGGATGCCCTGTATTTGTCATTGGTTTTCTGTTGAGATCACATTCTTGAAAGGATAGGTTTTTTTTACTAGCAATTTGAGAAGTTAAATTACCTCCATATGTGAAAGAATGTCCATACTTTGTATTTGTTACATTGGTATCATAGACCTTTACTACTGAACTCTGTCTTCATGTAATACCTTACTATCCATTTATATTTACTGCCTGTTACTGGAAGCGGCTTTGACAATTTTTTTGCATCTGCAGCTAACTAAGGGAGAGGAAAGTTAAAGCATCTTTTGAGCAGTAGATCTCTAAATCTGTGCTTATAAATGAAGGTTAGGCTATGGTTCCATGCACTTTTCTTTGGTGCCTAAACCATTCTCGGTTCCTGACTGCCCCTTACCTCTGCTGTGCTGTCACAGCTGTGCTGTGATAGTGTGGTCAAACAGAGGAGGGAACTGAGAGAGTTGAAAAATAACTTTCCCCCTTCTCTGCCGCTCAGGGTATTTTTGCCTGAATTAGTTGCATTCCCCAGGTTTGCTCTCAGTGAAGGAACAGCTGTGCTGACATAGGAAGGGTGCAGGACAGGAACAAGAAGCCCCAGCTTTTAGGAAGTGTGAGGGGCGTGTAAACCCTTTAATGTAGTGCTGCTTCAGAATGTGAAAATGCAATCTCAGCTGTGGTTATACATTGGTGTATCACAACTGATGGTATCAAAGCTGGAAGATAAAAAGCTATTTTGCATAGATGCCTGAAGAAGCCTGTCTGAAAGAATAATGAAACAACGGGGAAAGTAAAACAATTAAAAAATATTTCTCTGTCAGACTTCTTGTATCCTCTTAGCAATATATGTGATGACTGTAAATGAACAAGAGATTAGAAAACTTAAAAACATTCTTTTTAATTTATTTAAATATGAGTCTGGATGAAGGCAATGATTTGAGCACATTTAAAATTAATTTGCATTTTTTGTGTGAATGCTGTGGTATCTGGTAAGTTGATTGCAGTTGTGATGGTCTAAGCATTTGTAAGATGAGGCTTGTATTCTTTCTTTACCATGTAACTGGGAAAAGAATGTAAACTTCTATAAAAACACCTTGGTCCTGAAACAAACTTCTGTTTGATTTAGGTTTCATGTTTAGGATTGTTCTTGGACACACAGATGGAGAGGTCATCTCAGCAGATGAACGACTTGTGAAGTTTCTGTGTGTTGTAATAGAAACCTTATCTCTACTGTTGTATTCCAGGGGTGGTGAGGAGTTGTTCTGGCAATCCAGTGATGTACCTGAAAAAGTTGCTATCCTAGAAAAGTTGGTCTTTGTGTGGCCAGTAAAGGCATCTGGCATCTGTGTTGGGTTGACCCTGGCTCGTTGCCAGGTACCCACCAAGCTGCCCTATCACTCCACTCCTCAACTGGACAGGGGAGAGAAAATATGACAAAAGTCCTTGGTTGAGATAAGGACAGGGAGATCACTCGGCAGTTATCGTCATGGTCAGAACAACACTCTTCCTGTGCTTCAGCATGGGTCCCTTCAGGAACATTCAGCTCCAACACGGGTCCCTGGCAGCATCACAAGTCCCGCAGCAAACCTGCTCCAGTGTGGGCTCCTCCCTCCATGAGGGCACAGGTCCTGCCAGGAGCCTGCTCCAGGACAGGCTTCCTACGGGGTCACAGCCTCTTTTGGGCATCCCCTGCTCTGGAGTGGGGTCCTCCACAGGCTGCAGGTGGATATTTGCTCCACCATGGACTTCCATGGGCTGCAGGGGCACAGCCTGCCTTACCATGGGCTGCAGGGAAATGTCTGCTCTGGCGCCTGGAGGACCTTCTCCCGTCCTTCTGCACTGACCTTGGCATCTGCAGAGCTGTTTCTCTCGCATATTCTCACTTCTCTCTCCTGGCTGCTGTTGCACAGCAGTTTTTTCCCCCCTAAATATATTTTCCCAGAGCTGTTACCACTGTTGCTGATGGGCTTGGTTTGACTAGCAGTGGGCCCATTTTGGAGCTGACTGGAACTGGCTCTGTCCAACACTGCTGGGGGGCAGCTTCTGGCATCTTCTCAGAGAAGCCACCCCTGCAGTACTCCCACTTATCCCCCCTACCAAAACCTTGACATGCAAACCCAATACAGCATCGCATTCAAACGGGTAAAGGAATAGGTATGTTTTTCTGGTCAGCTGTAGTATAGATTCATAGGGAATGATTTACCTTAGAGCATGAGGTAAAAAATATGCAAAAAAATATTCTAAAATGGTATCTTCTGTTGGATACTAGCACTTCACTAAATACTGTATATGACACTCTTCACTTCAGTCACTTCAGTGTTGTAGTGGTTTGGTTTGTTTTATGGGGGCTTTTTTGGTTGGGGTTGGGTTTTTGTGGTTTTGTTTGTTTATTTTTTTTCTTTTTTTGTAAATGTACAACTTTTCTTCTTTAATGGAGATTCACTGTGAACTTTTTCCCTCCCATTTAGGAATTGCCTAATGACACTATTGAATGATAGATGTTTAAAAGAAACTGTGAAAGAAGTTAAAAAAAGTGTCCAAACTCAGTAACATAAAGAATTAATCTGCTTTTTTCCATTCTTCTTCCTACAAGCATACTTTTTTGTAATCCCAAATTTGTTATTTGTGTTTTACTCAAAAAGACTGAACGAGGATTTTGAAAATGTTGGCTTCAGGATGTGGTTTATAATGTTACAAAAATTCTAATACAAGTAAAATACACATTATTTAGGATTTGATTTTATTGGCTTAAAAAAATTATATATGAATGATCACAATTGTTTAAAAAAGCAGTGAAATATGTTAGATATATACCTGTTTAAGTTGTCTGTTTAAAATTCCATCTAGTTTCTTGGGCTCAGAATTGCTTATCTCCCTTGGTACAACCTCACCAGAGGGAGCTTGTAGTGGGAGGAAAAATGATTTTTCATTGTTAGTGAAAACTGCTTCAGCATGCTGCCTTTCTCAGGAGGAGGCCTTTCTCGGGAAAGAGACTTACATTGGCCATTTGCTTCTGTCTTAGGGCCAGTTCTGCTTATTTGAGTATCTTCACCTTCCGGATGTGAATGTGCCTTGCTGATTAAAATGGCTGTGATAGTATACATAGTAAAAACTGCAACACTGAGATTCCAAACGTGTTACTATAAAATAATGAGAAACTTTGCCTGTGTGACAGATACATGTTTTCCTCGTTAAAAAAAAAGAATCTGCATAGAATCAGATCCCACGTGACCATTCAGATCAAGTGACTCAGGTGAACAATCCAGCTAACATGATGGTATACTTCTAGATTTGCATTTTTTTGGTAGAACCATGAATACTAGAGAGAAAGAAAATTGATCCAGCGGTGAGTGAGCAGAGCTGGGATACTGAGACTCTTCCATGGAAACTGAGCTGGTCTGTATTGGTGGACAAACTGTCCAACACAGAAAAGCTTTATTCAAAAAGACGACTACAGAAGATCTTCAAGGAACTTTTTGAAAAGGAACTAAAAGATGCATCTGGGGTGTAAAATATTTGCAGACAGCTTGAGAGTTATTTAAAGACACCATATTGGAGGCTTACAGTACATGCATGCTGCTTATTTAAACAGACTTTAAAAGGCCTCCAAAATGTTGGCATGGCTAAACAGCAGAGTAAGGTGAAACGTCTGAATTAAAACATTGTCCTACCTGAAGCTATATTCTGTATTTTCATCATTTGTCCGAATGATGAAAATACAGAATAATGAAAAAATATTTAATCTATAATCATAATGAGTCAGGGGAAAAAAAGGGGGGGGGGAGTGGGAATAATTCCCAGCAGCCATAAAAACTATTGTTAAGTATTTCTTCAAACTCAGTAGAAAAGTTTCTGGAGTATCTGTAGGGTCAGTAGACAATTCAGATGTGGCTTTGGAGAATATAAGGTCATAGCTGAAAAACAGAATTGCTTGCGCTCACTTTGACAACACATACAGATGTCTTCATGCCAGAATATTTCTTAAGAAGGAATGTGATAGAGTTTATGACTCAAAATGAAACATCAGTGGAAAAACTGCAGTACATTAAGCAAACAATGTACAAGGCAGCAGGATCAAATGGCGTTCATCCAAGTGTTGTAAGAGGAACTCAGGGATAAAGGAGCTAATGACTGTAGCGTATTACTTTTTGGTTAGCATCATCTTTCTGCTACAGGTAAAGAAGGTAGGTAGTATAATACCAGCTTTTTTAAAATGCGGTGGAGGTACTTGAGGAACTTTACATCAGTGAGCTTTGTGACCACACAACCCAAAATCATAGAAATTATAATGAAGATCAGAATTAATTTCACTGTTCCCTTTGTAAGGGCCTTTACGAAAGGCTTTTGGAGAGGCTAGTTGCCTCTGGATAAAATTGAGAGTTTTCTAAGGAACAACTGGCAGCAGATGGAAACAGAAGATAAAAATGGTTTGGTTTGTTAATAGAAGGTGTAACATTGAATTCCACAAGGTTCTGTGTTAACACGGGTGTAGAGATAGAAGGAGAAAGGTTTGATACCAAGGTGACAAAGTTTGTAGATGTTGCAAACTTCACTTGGGTTAGTGTAATGGCTAGCTATTAAAAGAAAACTGCAGATGCTCAGATTTTGGGTTGTGTGGGTTAAAAATCATATATGAAATTCACTGTAGGTGAATGCAAAGTAATCTAAGTGAATGAGAAGTAGGAAGGAGAATTTTTGTAGATAACGATTGGCTCTGAACTGGTTTGTACCAATCATGGGTGAAAGATGGTATTATCTAGTACATAATGATTATTAGAGTTCTCCATAGCAATGAAAACAGCAAATTCAGTGTCAAGTGTTATTATAAAAGGAATAAAGAACAAACAGAAACAACATGCTGCTGTTTCTGTAGAAAATCATGGCACATACACATCTTGAATATTTCTCAGAGCGTTGGTGTCCCCATTTCAGAAAGGGTACAGTAGGCTAGAAGAGGTTCAGAGGGAAGCATTGAGAGTGATTTAAAGGCATGTAACAACTTCCCTGTAAGGAAAAATTAGGAAGGCTCTCTTTTTCTTTTTCTGCCTGGGAAAAGGATAATCATGAAAGAACACATCAGAGATCTAAGCAATCATGAGTGAATAGGGAAGGATTACTTATTACTGTCTTCCAAAGTACAAAAACTGGAGGAGCAGGGCACTAAGTAGGAGCAAAAAATGCCAGATTGAATCAGGACAAACAAAAGGAAATACTTACTCATATAATGCATAATTAAACAGAGGTACTATCTGCTGCAAGATGTTGTTGATTCTCTAAAGTAGGCTTGATTAAAAAAGGAAGTAGGGAGAAGACAAAGGCTAACAAAGGCTGTTAAACACAAAAATATTACCCATTGCTCGGGATGTCCTTGATACAGAGGTTGAATATGCAATAAATATTTCTGTGTGCACTGTTTGTACTTTACTCTAGACATCTGTTAGTTATGATTTTTTTTTCTATCAAAACATAAGGTTGCATTCATTATTTCTAAATGCATTTCCAACTATGTAAAGAAAAACACAGTAAGAAAAGACACATTACAATTAGACAAAATCAAAGCTGCTGCATAGTTTGTCATACAGAATTTGTGAGACAGCTCTTAGTCGCATTAATTAGGGCCTGGAGTGAACAGTGCCTTGCTTTAATGGGTGCTGTCTGCATGCTCTGGACCTCCTTCACTTAAGAATACCCCTATGCTGACATATTTTATGAAAATCTCCATACTGTTGGATATTGCAGTAGATAAATCTGAAATCTGATGTAGTGTGACTGTGGTTTTTACTTAATTGATTCCAACACTGAAATTTCAGTTAGTGTCAGATGTTGAATCAAAAAAGCATATTACGTTGAAATTATACTTGGCGCAGCTCAGAACTGTTGCTTTTATATGGAAAAATTAAACATCTGTTTGGGTATTAGACAAATAATAAAATTTAGGACCCTTTCTGTCTGTGGCATATAGTTCATATCAGAGAAGGAACCCTTAAACTTGCAGGTTTCAGCAGAGCAGTTGAAATTCTTGTAAAACTACTTTGCATCATAATTTTTAATAGCTTGCTAACTTGTTGCATTAATAATCAGGATGTTGACAGATACTTGTATTTATTTAGGAAAATAAGTCACCACTGCATTGATGAATTTACTTTGTTAAATGGCGGTTGAACACTGGCATCAACAAAATAAATGCTTGGGGAAAATACATGTGTCTGGTTTACTCCTCTAGTTTGTGTTGATTAATAACTCAGCTTGAAATCTAGACTTATCTTCACTTGTTCTCATTTCAGCTTTGGATAGATCACAATCCAAGAGAGATGGAGGTTTTAAAAATAACTGGAGCTTTGATCATGCAGAAGAAAGTGAAGGAGATGCAGAGAAAGAGTAAGGATGCTTTTATCTAGGCTGTTGAAAGTATAAGTGTCTATTTATAAACAATTTTTGTAATTTATTAATAAAAACCAATCTATAATATCTTAAAATTTCAGTGATAAAAATGGTTTCAAAGAAGTGATTATTTTAAATTATTTTAAATATTATTTAAAATTGCATTTTAATGTGAATTTAATTGTCGACATGTGGCTTACAACAGTACATTTCAAAAGTGTTGCAATTGTCTTTGAAGCTACTGTGTAAGTCTGAGGAACATAGGCAAGAAATATGTCAACATGCAAAGTAAGGAAATTAAAAGGTAGGGTGTCTAATCAGATTCAGCTTTTCCTTTAGTGGTGCTGCTGCTCAGTACCTCACAGTTATGATCAAGGTACTTCTGTAGCTGTAGGCCTACATCAAGTTAAACTCAGCTTAAAAGACTAGGTTTTTCTCAATTGTGCTTATCTCACTGAGTAGTTAAGGCTGTTTTTGTTCCCTGACCGTTTATTTCTTTACTAAATATGTTTGGATTCTGACTAAAACTTGAACCCTGTATGTGTAGTTTGAATACATACTTTGTCCTTGTGATATTTTATTGTTACTAATATGTTTTCTCAATACTAATGTATTTGTTTCAAACAACACCTTTTCTACCACACACACACACACACCCCAGTGGCATCATGAGCTTGGAGTAAAATTGTCCTTTTCTTTCTAAATTCTCTTTACCCTTAGCAGAACATCTCAAAGATTAGCAGCTTTAGTTCACAGAGTTGTTCCAGCATAAAGCTTTGCATCCCCCCAGTGTTTTGAGTATACTATAATAAGTATATATTCTGGCAGTTTAAAAAAAAAAGTCATTCACTATGGTGCACTGCACTGCTTGTAACTAACTGCACTTTTGTGTGGAGAAAGCTGTAAATCTGAAGAAGCATCTGGATGCATCTTATCCTTGTTGTTGAGGCACTAGCATTTTAGTGTCTGACCTTATCACAGCTTTTTGCCCTCTTAATGGCAGACACGCAATAAGTTTGTTTTGAGCTGGCCCAAGAATAACAGTAACATTCCAGCCCTTAAAGGGTTGCCTGTATTCTTGTATTACTCCATGAGCCCTTTGCTGATGTTGCTGGTCAATACTGGATGTCTGCTGGGATTATCTTTCCTCAATGAGATGAACATAGAATATGTGGCCAATGACCTTCTGCCAGAGCAATTTTCAGAATAGGTAGATTATTTTAAAAGCAGTGTGTCATGGAACTTATTTGGGGAATCACCTGACCTGTGTTGTAATGGTAAGGTTTTCAGTAATGAACACAAAAAGAATAAAGAACATTTGTAAACTGGAGGTGATTTGGAAAAATTAAGGATCATCCAACACAATATATGCATTTTAAAATGCTGCTGGAGTTGATAATTGGCATGGAACTAAAGTTACAGAAATTTAAAATGGTAGTGGACAAGTATCTTATCCCAAAGTAAATGCCTGCAGATAATCCTTAGTCCACTTGAAAGAGTAAAAGTAACATTTTTTATGATTTACAAAATTTGATCTACTCAAGAGAGCAATCAACATGATAGCAAGTGACTTGAGACTTTTCTTGCTTTGTACTCAGTGATCCCACAGGAGAGGAACCTTTATGTAGAGCAATAGTAAAAAACCCAGTTGATCAGTGGAACACACTGAAACTTTTGTAAACCATCACAGAATAAATGATGGAAATGATGTGTATCTTATGTAGCAGAAGACATGAAAGGATGGAAGACTTATGCAAACATGGCCAAAATAATATATTAATTTGTACTTGATTCCTTTTTAAAATCTGGGTAAATGTTTTTGAAATACATCTCAATGTGCCCCACAGTGGTTTTGTAAACTGATGGGCCCAGTGTTCTGGTTATTGTACCATTTTTTTAGGAATCCAGGCTTAGGCCTTCCGCTGAGATTTGTTCATTAATAGCCTTATCAAAAATTGAGTACAAATAAATGGGCAATAAATAAATATTTGGGTTATGGTGTCCTTTCTTAACTTTTTCTTACAAAAGTGTTTTTTTTTCTTATTACCTTTTAATTAGGGGGATAAGCTGCTTGTTCCCTTGTGTTCCTGACTCTAAAAGCAGTGATTTTATTTTTTTTAATTTGTTTAGCTTTTTTCTAATAATTTCTTCCTTTTTATTCCACTTTCAAAAAACCCCTATGCTTCTGTAGATGTTTTATGCTTCTTTTTGACCCTGTTAGTAAGGCACTACAGCTTTTAAATTGATCAGACCTTTTTGTTCAGAGCCTCAATTCTTGGTTTTTAGCAGTTCTAGTTAAGGTTATTTTTAATGGCATGGCACTGTACATGGCTTGAATAATACCACTACTTCTCTTGTGTCTCTGATACCAGCGCTTTTTTTAATGCACTGCCTACCACCATGTAATTTAAAATCAAGAATGTACACAGTGCGCTTTGAGGAGAAAAACATCAGCCTCTTGTTTTTGTATGTAGGAGTTTTCAGAGAAATTCTAATTACGTTCAAAACGTGACTGAATCAGTGAATGAGAGAGGTTTAAAATCTGGGTTGCCTGTAGATAGTATTAAACTCATGGTCTATTAAATTGAGGTATCTGGCTATTGCACAGTTTTTAATGTTTTAAAACATTAAATAAATGGTAAGTGATTAGAGCTACTAATCAGGATTATTTTTTTTCTTGTTCAACACCTAAATTTGAATGCACAATTATGAACTCCCCTTCGGAAAGAACTCTATTTACCTAAAATTTTTACTCTTTTTTTTTTTTTTTTTTTCTTCCCCCTCCCCCTAATTTTAGTAAAAGCTTCAACTTTGTTATAAAATTTTAATTAAAGTATTTAAAAGTTAGAAATTATTGAAATGGTTGAAAGTGACAAAGTATGGAGGCATAGCCTTCTCTCAGCAAGACCACTGAGATTTCAGTTCTGTAGTGTTAAAATGTTACTGTCTGGTTATGTGGGAGTGTGGGATAGTGGGGTTTTTCCCTGTCTGTGTAAATTGCATCTTTTAAGCAGGCAACTGTAGACATGTGATACATGAGCAAATAGACATTACTCAGTTGCTATGTATTCAGCTCTCTGAAAAAACAGCCTTTCTGATACTGGTGCGTATACTTTGCATTCCTTAAAATCTAAAAATACTGGTTCTTTAAGAACATCCAATTCCCGGATATTTTTCTAGCCATGTCATCTTAATCACATCATAAGTGTTATTCTGGTTCAGTTTGATTAAAGGATTTCTTTCAGTGTTCCATTCACTTGCAGTCTGTTATTTTCTCTTCTCTTTCACCCACCTGAACACCTTTGTTAAAATGGCTGCAGTATTGTGGCATCTTGAAGCCCTAAAACTATAGCCACTGTACAAGGACATTCTGAAAATCATCATGATTGTTACATAAGCTGGAGCTGAAGAAGTAAAACCTACCTAGAGATTAAATGGTCTGGCTAGATAAACACAGTAAGTAAATGCCAGAGCTGCAGGTGCCATAAGGTTGCTGTTCAGGTCTGTGCGGCAGCGTTTTGTTTTTTCTGTAGGATCTGCAAGATTTCTGAAATTGTTAAAACTCAGTGTCTTCAGATGAATGGTTAAGAAAAATCAGTGAGCCTCCCTGGAAAGAATAATCTATCCTGAAAGAGAGTTTAAAAAAATATTAAGAGTATTTTAGAATTTTAATATCCATGCATAGTTTGTATTGAAGTACAACTATTTTGTCTTTGTGATGCTTTATATTGGAAGTTAGTGATGATCCACTACATAGTTTTATCATTACATATCTCTGTAAACGCAAGGAAAATATGACAGTGCCACTGGCTGAGCCTTGACATTTACATCATTCTTCCAATATCAAGGCCAACTGTATGCACAGTCTTATCTCCTGAATTTTCAGGGTCTGCGATTCTTACCCTGTGAGCCAAGAACATTTTTCTTCCTCTTTTTTTTTTTTTTTTTTTAATTTGACTTAGAGATATCTGTATTGCATCAGGGAAATCTGGTGTGTGGAAGATGTTTTTAGGAAATTGGGGGGTACGTGTGTGCTGAATGGTTACTTTATATATTAAGAGCTAAAGTCACTATGTTATTGCAACCAACCTGTCACACGTGCAGCTAAGAAACATTTCCACCATCACCTCCATCATTTTTTCTCTTGTGTAGCTGTTCCCTTGAAACTCCTGGCATAACTGCTTGTATAAGTAATTTCTGTCTGAATGAGATGAATTAAACCCCCCAAACCTATGCAATTACAAGTTGGCTAAAAGTTGTATTATTTTGTTGCAGCCTAGAGAGGACTAACCTTATCAGGACTGATGAGAAGGAATTATCTGCAGGTTGCTTCTGGAAGCAAGAACGTGTTAGCCTAATGTAGCTGCTATCAGTATAAAATGCATTCTTGGGGGTTTAATTTAGATACTGGAGGATAATTGCCTATTACTGAAAAGAGTATGTTTTCACAGTTATCATGGGGTGGGTTTCTTTTTTTGTAGCTTCCTCCCCATTGTGATAGTTGAAGATTACAGACACAGAAGTACTAAAGATACACAATTTAATGAGCTGTTGAGCCAGACTGAATATGCTATTTTTAGGAAGACATATTTTTGCAGTAATTGCTGTGGGATAAAATTTAGTTATACGTAAGTTCTTCTCCTAAAACTCTTCTCCCAAAAAAAAAAAATTTGCAGTTTTAAACCACATACTTGAATATTGATATGCATGAACAAACTTAGACTGTGTTTTATAGTTTAATACTTGACTCGATTTATACATAAGGGTATACATGATGTCAGTAACATTGCCGTAACAGTACTGAAGGTTCAACAGTCTTCTCTGTTCTGAACTAATAACATCCTTTCAGTTTTGCTTTTTGTGAAATAATTTGATGTACACTTAAGTTCAGGTTTGCATAGTATGTGTGGGTCACTATCTTGCCCGCTTATATGTTCCTGTTGTTCTAGGCGTATATATAATATGTATGTGATGCATTTAAATTTAAAGAGGGAAGGAAAAAAATAAAGCCCTTTGTGTTTAAAATATTTTGCTGGTGTTTCGTTGTATTACAAGGTATTTACTTTTCTCTCCCACACCTATCTAGCGAGGCAAATCTGCTCAGCATAGATGACAGTGATGGACCTTTCAGTACCAATGAAGAAAGAAAGGCAAGTACTTTGTTTATCTCATGGTGAAAATGTATCTTTAAAGCATTCTAGGTTATTAAACAATGTTGCATAGTCATCTGTGCGATATTGCAAAATGAAAGTTTATGTGTTGATTTAACAACATATGCTCAAGCTGTTTGTCTGCCTACCCTTAATGTTTTTGTTCCTTTTACTCCTATAGATCTCTGAATAGTATTCTGAAAATGGGAGCATGAATAAATAATTCTAAGTTTAGATAGTTATCATAATGGGATTGTATTTTTTAATCACAAATTTTAGTCATTATGTCCCATGATTGTTTACTGTGGGATTCCTAATTTTGTATGCTTATATTCATGTGTGTATGTGTATATCTGTATAGAAGGAGAAGATACATAGGCAAAACTCATGCTTTTTGTGTTTTATTTTAATGTATGCTGAAATAGCTTACAACTCTAAGATGCTTCCTAATACTTTGAAAATAGTCACATTTTGTTTAGTAAGGGATCCTAGTGAGTAAGGGTGTAGACAGAGTATATTTTACATTAAATTTGGTACAAAAGCAGTCTGAAAATGAAGCCAAAGTAATATGTACATATTTTGTAAGAAATCTTTTCCTTTTATACAAGTATTTTAATACCCGTGAATTCTTTTGTTACAGTCACTTCGTTGTCGGCCTGGAGCTGTCGGCACCAGTGGCGATTCCTTAAAAACGTATGCAAGGCGAGGCAAAGCTGGAGGCTTGAGACTTTTTAAAGGGAACTCAATTGGCCTCAACATGATGGGAAATAGCAAGAAACTGAGGTACTGCTTTTAGTTTTATGTTTGCTTACTTATTTCATCATTGATACAAATAGATGCTAAATGAACAGAATGTGTAGTATATTTGCATTATGTGCTGTGCATTTGGAAAAGCTATGCTATTCTGTGCTTCTGAGCAGAGATGGAATACCAGATTGTTAAGGTTTTTGCTCTTCCAAAATGTTAAATAGCATATTACTAAAATAGCAGAAGATTATTAAAATAGAGTTAGAGCATTCACTGGCATACTTGCCAATGCCTTACCAATGTTGTCTGCATATGCTATTGCTAACAGGTAGAAAAATATTTCTAACATCCCCATCAAGAATTTCTCCTTTCCATGACTGTGAATTGTCAAGATTAACTCAGTGTGCATTTCCTGTTTTCCTTACTGCAAGATGTCGTTTGATTTAGGAGTCACAGACTGTTCCTTTAAAGGATTCAGAAATACATGTACTCCTGCAAAATAGCTTGAGATTGTCTCTTGCCTTTAGAGCTGACAGGAACAGTGTTTAAGCATTCAGTTCCGTACTTGCTTGTTACTGCTGTCCCTAGCTTGTAACAGATTAATCTCTTTATTATGTAATAAAAAGTGGTACATTCATGTAATTTTTGCTGGGAGTGTTTCATATTGCTAAAGTGCACTCAATTTGATTACCTTTGCAGGAAGGAAAAGTTCGTAAGGTACCTGTAGTTGGGCCAGTTATTGGTTAATGGCGCCGTCTTAACACAGAATCACTTGAGAAAGTAAATCCTTGAAGTCCTGTGTGATGTGTCCCCTTTCCTGCTGTTCTGATCTTTGAGCCAGAGGTACAGGGAACAAATTCAGAATTTCCAGTCTGGACTGGTGGTCCATTAGTTGCTAGATGAAGTACAAGATGATCAGATGCTTGAGATTTGTGAGCTATTCATGGGGATTTTTATCACAAAGTTGAAGTCTCTTTTTTTTTTTTCTACTTTGTCTGTGGCATAGGGATTAAAAACTCTTCAGATCGGTGGGGTTTGACTCAAATTATTATTACTGTAGTACAGTATTCCCTAAAATTCAGGAAATCAGTGATAGGAACAAGGGATATGCAAGGACAGTGAGAAGAAATTTTCCCTGTACATTTACATTTGAATGTACAAAAATTTAAACCAACCCAAAAATTACTGTCCGTTATCTATTTAAGCAAATCCAGCATGAAACTAACTTAACCCTAATAGTTTTGTCGTTTGGGGCTTTTTTAATCAGTCATGCTTTAGATGGCTTTTTTCTGTGCTGGTTTTCAATAACTTGTATCAAAATTTCTCACATTATTAAGTCCCTTTTAGATTTTTTTTTTTGTTCTGTAATATTTTGTGAAAAAAGTTATTTAATGAACAGAAGAATTAATGTAGTCTGTAGTTGTGTTCTGTGTTCCTGAAATACCAGTGCAAGATTATTCTGTGCTTTGCCTTTTGAATCTGTGGTGTTAGGAAGTTCCTAGCATCAGCTGATAGAATGTGATAGTGTAACCTTTTTTTCCTTGGAGCCTAGACTTTAGATGATGCTGTGGTTTTTGAGATCATGTCAAGGAGAGATGTATATTAATATATTGTAAGGTCTTTGAGACTTCTAGAACACTTGTTCTTTCAAGGAACTTTCTGACCATTCCATCAACCTGGTTTTGTTGTTGTATGTTAATTTTCTTGAAACTGTGCTGAAACTTGCAAACCCAGGTTTCGGTTTGGATATGCTATTTTGCAACTTGCTAGGATTTAATGATTAAATTTTCTGGTGATCCTGTCTGTACTGGGTATGTTCTATTCAAAGAACAGCATGATAGAGCAGATTGTATTTTACGGCTGTCCTACTTGGAAGCATATCTGACACCATATGAACCATTTAAGTGTGCCATCTAGAACAGTTGACTTTGATTCAAATGTGGTCACCCAGCAGGCTGCAATATTCTATTCCAGTACCTACTGGAGCTTCTAACTACTTGAGTGTGAGGCAGAAGGCAGAGTGTTAGCAGCTTTTTGTCTGCAGAGGCACAAGACTTAGAGTTTCCCAATCATGATAGCTTGGCAAAGCTCAGATTCAACAACAACAAAAAAAAGATAAAACGTGGGATAGGTGTGTTTGTAGACTTAGTTGCTTGTTTAAACCCCTTAAGCATTTGAGAAGGCAATCCTGCACTCTCCTTGTGTTTTCTTTTCTGAGAAAATGTCTCTTTCAAAGCCGTTAAACTGGAAGCCAGAGAGGATTTCGGATACCATGAAGTATTTAGGGCAAGTAGCTGTCAACTTTTTATTTCTTAGGTGACAACATTAAACAGAAAGATGACTGCAGATTAGTCTGGATGATGACTGACCAGCTGCAGTTGCATAGTCTTGACTTAGAAGCAGCGTAGGATGAGTGTTTTTACTTTAAAGAGGTTGGTGTGAGAATTGGATGCTATTGGTTTAGTTTTCAGGAAATTGAACTCGGAACATTTAACTCCGAACTTTTATAATGTTTCTAAACTTCATATTCTAGGAAAGAGTTTTAGCATTTGGTTGGTTTTGATAATCTTGTGCTGTTATGTTCATGGTTATATTACGTCAGATCGTAACAGTCATCTTATGGCCAGTCAGAAATACTCTGAAAGCTCTAATATTGGCTTATGATACTCAACATAAGGCTCCCAGAAGGGTTTGTAGTGCTAAACTAAAAAATAACAGGCAAGCTAGCAGTTTGCTCACTTCTGTCTTTTGGGGGACTGTAAAAAAAGGATTAGTAATTGATTGTCAGCTTTTAGGGGAATTTTGGTACTTAGATTTTTTTTGATTGTTCGTAACAGAACAAAAGCAAAACTGCTGAATAATAATTCTGAGAAATATTATTAAGAGTGCTTTTTCACATCATTTTATTTAGTACAACTATAATTTCCAAGCAGTTTTACAAGCAAAATTTAAACATTGTATTTCCATAATTTGAAACATTATCAACATGCTCTCTGTAAAAAGTTGCCTGCTCTCTGAACATTTCAAATATGGTATTGTGTGTCTGGTTACAGAAGTGTGGGGGATAATTTTTGGTGTCTAATAATCTTCCATCGAGTACTATATTATTGTTCTACAATATCTTTATATCAGGTTTTACTAGAGAGTATAATGGTAAGTAATCTTCTCTCCAGAATGGTTTTACGCAGTAATGAGGTTAAAATGTCAAAAGGCAAGAAATTAAGAAACCAGAGAAATTATAAAAAAGACTAGTGAATATGCTGTCTCTTTGCATAGTCCTCCTCAGATATTTGAGTACCCAAGAATCCCTCTTTTTCTTCTTTTTGAGATGTCTTGTGGTGTTTCAGTTATGAGCCATCTTACAGCCTTACATTTGCTGTGTTTTCTTTCTGTTTTGAGTAACTAGATGAGGGAAGTTCCAGAATGTGCAATTTGTTCATGTTATGCCCTTTGTCATATTAAAGAAGTTAATACTATGTCTTAATAAAATGAGATATGGAACTATAAATTATAATTTTATTAATTATATCAGTCACATATAAAGTATGAATAAAATTATACATAACATACAGTATATATTTTATAAATATAAAATACGCATTATATAAAATTTTATTAATTCTATATAAGTAATAATTAAAAAAAGGCAGTGTCTTTTTGCAGTGACAGGAGGCAAAAGAGAGCTGGTTCACAGCGTATTAGATGGTGGTAAAATTTAAAAAAATCTTTACCTTTTCTTCCCGGGGGTGGAAAAAAATCAACATTGAATTGTGTATATTCTTATTTGTGTGTTTTAGTCTAAGATTGAATGTTTTTATGCCTGTCAAAGGACAGTAACAAGTTGAATTACTGATTCAGAAATACTTGGTTGATACTTGGTTTTGTATGGCTATTCTTGTAAAAGCAGGACACCAAAATTTTTAGTTAAGACAATGTACAAATACACCGGAGTCCTTTTGTCTTTTCTGAAACCATTTTTCTATATGTTTGCAGTGAAAATGCTCAGAACATGTCTTGTCCTGTAACTGTGGTACATGGTAGACGTTTTCACCATGCGCATGCACAGACAACAGTAGTAAAAACGGCAGCCCAGAGGTAAGGCTAAGTACATTTGTTTCTCCAGATGTTCCCAGTGTAAAAAGTCCTTTCTGCTTTTGCATGTAATGATTTTCCTTATGCTATGAAGTATTTTAAGGAAAGAAGTAATTATTTGGTGCGTTCTTCATTACAAGCTTTGATCTTAATTACTAAAGTTTCATAAGACATCATTTAGGAATTACTGTTATTTAATCTTAGAATTTACTAATTTTAAAGCACATTATGGCACACACTCAGTAGGAGAGCACCTGCTGATGTAAATGTGTTTCAAAAATACTTTGAAATGGACAGACATAGTAGGCAGTAGAAATTCACATAACTGACAACATGATCTTCAAATACTAATTCAGAGCAACTCCAGTTTGTACAAGATCCATCCAAAGATTAAGTTATAGATCTGTTGACTGTATGTAGTCTGTAAATACAGCGTAAAACATATAAACTGGAACATCTAACAGAAGCAAGGTTTTTCATTTATATAACTAGTTGTTAGAATGAATGTCTGGGGAATCTTACTCAGCTATGCTGAGTTAATAGGTTTGAAAACTTATAACTACATCAGACAGGGATTTTAATTTTTTTACAGGCTTTTCACACTCAATGTGAATGAAAAATATATGAGCATTAGCTTTCAAGAATTTTCTTTCAAATTTTGTCCGTTCAGAGCTCTCTTTATGAATTTCCTGGATTTCTACCAGGCCATGAGTACTTCATCGTGTCAGCATTTCATAGCCTCCTTCTTCTGCCCTCTTTTTTCCTCTCTGCTTATTTAGCGTAGATTTTTGAGGTGGTGAGCTCATATGTAGGCATTAGCCTCTTTTTCGTCACACTTCTCTCACTTTGATTTGCTATCTTCAGAAAAACAAAGCCCTTACACTAATTTGGATGAAGTGATCCAAACGTATTGGGGTAGTCTGGCACTGAAGAAATAGGCTGAAAAATGGAAGTTGCAGTCCTGTCCCTGAGGAGCTACACCATTATTGCCTCCTATTTCAAACTGTACTATCATCTGTAAATGGAAAATAGCATGTATATTTTCTTCCCCTTAGTAATAGCAGATGCAGTAGTAGGGATCTCCCTGTTCTTTACATTTCTTGTCATTATGGCGAGGCAGAGATGACTAAGGAGGATTGGCAGAGCTTTTCCTACAAATTAAACTGAAAGACAAGGTTTATCTTGCCAGTGTAGTTTGGGCTGAACCAGCTGTGCTCTTCTTCTTACATACAGTCCTTTTCAGAATATTTTTGTTCAGTATTGATTGAGGAAAGCATGGGGCATCTCTAAGCATTCATACTCTTTTTTTAATTTGGTAATTGTAAGGGATAAAATCTTGATCTGTAGTGCTAATTAAAATGATTTGAAGTGAGTAAAATAGTGTGAGACTGCTCTTTACTGCATCTCTGAATGTTGACCCTAATAATGTTAGTGTATTTGATTAAGTTGTGTTGTGAGATGGTTCTTTGAAACAGCCGGTCAACATGGATTCATCTTGTGTAGTTAAGTGCCATAGGCTTCTTCAGCATGCATGAGAGTCTGCTCTGGAGAGTCTTAATCTTGAGGGTATGCTAGTCTTGCCTGCTTGCCTGTCTTACCTATGGGACTTGCTTCTTTGTAAGCCTACAATGTAGTGTGCAAAAGAAACCCAGAAGTAGCAACTCCATGTGACATGCAGAAGGAAAACTATTGCATAATATAGGTAAGCTGAATATTGCATGAAGTAATTGGATATTAGTCATCCTGAATATTTCTAAATATGTTTTCTTTTTAGGGTTGTTATTGTAATTCATTTACATTAACAACAGACAATTAACTAAGGATATTTTTGGCAGTTCAAAGGCAGGAAATAGTCATAACAATTCCAAGCAATGCTTTGCTACTGGAGGATGTCAGAACCAGCATGATCTAATTGACTGAGGGTGAGCTTTACAGGGGACCTGTGCAAAGGGTATTTAATTCCAGTGTCTTTTGCCAGTTGACTCAATTGACTACTTGTTAAAGGCTTCTAAATCTGTTTCTGAGGTAGAGGTTTGAAAATTAATAGAACATGGTCTCCTGTAACACGGTTAGGTTTGTTTTTTGTTGTTTTTTTGTTTTTTTTTTTTTTTTAGTTAAAAAAGAAGAGGCATCTCAAGACTGCTTGATATGGAAAATGTAGATTTATTAATGAAAAGACAATTATTGTTAGGAAAAAAATAAGTAAAATAGGACTATTGAAAACTGTTCATAATACAGAATTCCAGTATATATAAAGTGGGTATGCTTTTTTTGGTTATACAGTTTTAGTTATGTGTGGGTTTTTAAATCTTTTTTTGCTAGTTTTTGCCTACATTAGGCAATAGTGAGTTTAAAAGTAAATTCTGGTGATGTCTTCTCAGAAAGGAGTATATGCAGGAAATGCGGGATGCAAACCTGAGTAAAATTTTAGGTATTATATCAAGATAAATAGCATTAGATAATTAGACACAAGACAAAGTACAGCTGGTAGCATGGAAACTGAGTTCTAAGGTGTTGGGGGTTTTTTCCTATACAAATTTACAAGGAACACAAATATGTGTTCTTTTACATTGATTGCATTTATAAAATTGTTTTATGGAATGGTGAACAGAAACAACACGGAGAAAATAGTTTTAACTAACCTTGTATATCATTCCTAAATCTGTAGTGGATTATTAAATGGATAACTGAAAATAAACCCATTATTAAATTAGTTCTGAGCAGATTGACTCTCTGGCACTGCCGTTACAGATTCTGTTATTTATACTGGGTTCTTTGTGTGGGGATGGTGTCACACAGGGCAAACTAATTATGAATCTCAATCGTAATCTCTATCAAGTTGAATTTGGAGCCTGTAATGTGTCCTGTATTTCTCAGTTCTTTCTCCAACTTTTTTGCACATGCATGTTAATTATTAATTTTTGTCTGAGTATCTGTTGTACTCATATGTAAAATATAAGCTTCCAGTAAACAAAATCTGGCATTTCAAAATAATATTTTGGTAAATACTATTCATGGTTTTCTAATGCAATCTGGGGATGACATTGAAATTTGTTCACTTCTGATACAGCAGATTTTCAGATATGGCTTAGCCTAGTGTTGGTTCAGACTATTTTGCTTCACTTAATGGGTGCATAGTTTTTTCTTACACTGCTGACTTACTGCTCTCTAAGACTTGGCACTGGAATAGCATGTATGTACGGCATGTTTAAGACACCTTATACATGAGCTGTATGAAGCAATTTGTAGGGACACTGATTGTAATTCCTGGATCTGTCCAGGATTCTCATTTCTTAAAGTTTGAGAGATTTAAAAGTGAGAATTTTTTAAAATGCATCATATTAATGTGGGATTTTAAAACAAGCAAGTGAGGCATCTAATGTAATGAAAATGTGCAGTATCGGGCATTCTCAATTTTTTTCCTGCCCTTATGTTTTCTTAGTATTAAAATTTACAGTTCTTAACAGTATGACTCGTTACAGCACCTGTAAACGGTTAATCCAAGTTACATATTAACTGTGCCAAGGATACAAAGATACTGGATCTGGCTCCATCTGGACATGGTTTGGATCAGAGTGGATTTATAAACTCAGATGTGACCTGCAAAAAACACAAATGTTTATTGTTTGTAAAGGCCAGCTCCAGTTGGAAGCAATTTTTCGCCATTTTCATGCAGCATTGGCTGATCAGCCTCATCTCAGTCGAAGTTGCAGTGGTCGCATTCAGTTTTGAATTCCTTTTCCTCTCTTCCTAGAGCACTGTGGAGATTAAATATGTTTTTATACTGCACTCTGTAGGATTATCAGGATTACCCTCTTACCTGGTCTACTTTCAGTCCTGCTGTTCCACTGGGTAACAAAGAGTTTGCCCTATTCTTGTGAGTGTTCTGTTTGTGAAAAGGAAAGGAGAATGAGTTTATATTACCCTGTAATATCATTACGCTGTTTAATTTGACTGCTGTAAACCAGGAAACAGTTTGAATTCTCTTTTAGAATATTCTAAGTGTAATGCATATATGAGAGAAGTTTGTTAGGTTTTTGGTATTTGGGAGGAACAGCCATATAGATTAAAAGCTTACAGCATTCTATATTGCGAGTTTTGAAAAGGCAGAAGAGATAACGACAGTGTTCTCAAGTTGCCTTTGTGCTGTGCTTAGTTAGATCTATTTTTATCTTGGGCTTGGTATACAAAGGACCTGAGTTGTGAGTATCAGCTCTGTGCACTGATGTTAATGGAGGCGCTTCTGAAACTAGTAGCCCTAATTCTTAAATATATTTGGAGATTCTTCTTAGCCAAAACCTCAGGAGGACGCTGGTTGCTTCTGTTTAGCCTTCTCTATGCAGTAGCTGATTGCATGTAGTCTCCTAAGGGTTTAAATAGTGCTTTCTGGATTTTTATTTTTTTTTTTCTCTCAATTTAAACACTTAAATATTTTTTGAGTAGTTGGAAGCAAGTTGTTATGTAAATTTGTTTTATCGTGATTCGCATGGCAATTGGGTTGAAAATAAGGCTTGATCTTAATTCATGTATTAGGATTCTGTCATGTCAGGTTCTACACTGCAGTAAATTATGTGAAATTGCCAGGTTGAGTTTGGAATTAATCAAATTTTACATGTTGAAGAAAAGGCAAGACAGTGTAGTACTTGGACCATTGCTGTCTGTGAAGTAACATTTGGTTTTGTGTTTATAATTACTGTTACAAAAATGCTATGAAAAATAATAATGCTCATTTGAAAACTAGTCCAGTGAGTATAAGAGACAATGAAACAGTTATAGTTTATATTGAATACCTTTTGAATTTAGTGATGTGCAAAACATGTGGGGCTTTGCATCTTATGTTTTTTTTTCTTTTTTCATATTTTAAGCAATCTGGATCGAAAGGAAAGGTAAGCTTACTGTTGATGAAATGAGCATGGCAATGAGCATTAAGAAAATTAACTGATTGAGTGCTTTAAAGCAGTTGTGGTTAAAGAATATTCAATCCAGTCAATCATATCTGCTCATGTGTGATAGGAGTTTGTTGTTTTTGTTCTGGTTTTGTGATTCACTTACTCCCTTTTACCAAAAAAGGATCTTTACATCCTTCTCTAAATGCTGTGTTAACATGAACTTCGGGTACATTTCCAGTGGTAACTTACCTATTTACTAAGCCAGTGTGAAAATAGATAAATTTTATCTTTCTCCAGAATTTAAGAATTTGCTGATAATTCTTTTCATAGAGTAGCAAACTTTCTGCAATAGAATGATTCTGAAGCGTATCTCAGTAGGGTATTTAACAGCTTTCACTCTCATCTCAGCTTGGTTTGAATAGCATTAAAGGTTTTTATTGCATTACTGTGTACATTCTGTTCATGAAGTGTATGTGTTAAAGCAGTTAACAGAAAATGTATAGCAAAACCAGGCATACTGGTTTTTCATTGCTCATTTCAGGCTCATTTCTCACACATTTTGCATCTGTTTTATTGCTGTTAATATTTCATTAGCAATATGAAATACATTTGGTTTTCATTCTATATAGTTTAAACTTACATATTAGTGGAAATGTTTTGTTGATAGTAATGAATTCATTGAAGTTTTGTAAATATCGTGTCTATGTAGGTGGTTTTGAAAGTATGTGCTAGGTATCATGTTGAATTGTTTGAACAGTGTATATAATGTTTAACCAGTAAGGATATAAATAATGCAGAAATATCATGTAGATCTATTCTTAGTGAATTCAGGATTTTCTAGATTAAGTAGTAAAATTGAGCCTTTTTGTTTTATTGCGTTTTGTTACTTCTTAAAAGAAATCTCAGAGATACTCACCGGTTAGTGCTGGCCCTCTAAGAAGGGATTTGATTGTATTTTTGCTGCCTGGGCTTTGAGTTTATGTATTCTTTCCTGTTCTAACTTGTGCTGCATTTATGTTATTAGTTAGCCATTCAACAATTAATGTTTTTAATTTGGCACTGTATGTCATGAAAGAACAGGGTTGAGTGCCATGCTCGTGATATTAATTTTCCCTTGGGGACACCTGTTGCTTTTTAATCCAGTACTACTGGAGATGTTCTTTTTTTCCCTTCCCTTGTTTTTGTTGCTGTCCTAGCAGGGGAAGGTGATTTAGGCAGAAGGTCCTAAATTTAGTTTTAATCAATGCCATCATGGTAAGTGCAGCTGCAGCTTCTGACTTTCTGGGCCAGATGGGGCTACTGACCTGCGTGCTAAACCCCCAAATCCCTGTGCTGCACTTCTCTCTCTCAGCTTTGACTGTTGTACTCTGCTTTTCCTATAAGACACGCGGAAGGAAAATCTCACCTCAGCAGCTTGGTGGTTCCTATCTTACCATGCTTTGCTCTGCTTTTTGTGTAATAATGGGGAAACCAGCAGCTTGCCTGTGATGGTATACTTCCAAATAGTAGCATACAGAGGCAGAGTGAGGGAAAGCTGAATTAGGCAGCCTCTCTCAAACTGAAGTGGTTCGTACCAGATCGTGGGTAGTTTTGAAAGCTCTGATCTAAGACAGCGCTGTATCCTGAATTCCCAGATGTAGTTTTTTCTTTACATTTACTCTTCTCTGGCATAGACAGAAATTATTATTCCTCTGTGTCATGTTCACCACCCTTCAGGACCCCCACCCCCCTTTTTTTTTTTTCTTTTTTGTTTTGTTTTTTAAATAGAGAGTAACTTTCAAGATTAAAATTTCACTTTGGCTGGAGAGTGTCACAGAGGTCTATCTACCAACCCAACGTGAAGATAATTAAAGTGCAATTCCATCAGCATAGGAGTAAGGCAATAATTTTAAATATGTGCTGAAGATACTAAATCAGTGACACTATTCTATCTGGGCAAAACATGTTTAATGAAGAATGCCTTACCATTTAGCTGTTAAGATGTGTCAAAAGTTCAGGATTCTCCACAGTTCAGACTACTTCAGTATTTTTGTCATGTCTGCTGGCGAAAGAGCCTGACTTGTCTTGCTACTGTAATTAATGTTTTACTGTTTGATGCTTTACTACTTCTTGAGATTGCTTTTATCAAATACTGGTCTACCTCCCTTGTACTTAAGTTATTAAAATCAGAACTGTTTATAATGAATGAGGTGAGATGTCTAAAATGATTTAATCTCAGAGCACGAAGCCTTGTTCTTCCAGCAAAATCTAGATCTCTGGGAAATCTAACAGGCAAAAAAAAAAAAAAAAAAAAAAAAAAAAGACAAAAAGAAAAAGAAAATTATGTATTTTCAGTATTTGGTAGGAACAGCATCAATATTGTATTTCTTGGGGTTTTTCTGTTAAACACAGTACATAGATAGTCTTGCATCTTAATCTGTTTGGCTATTTGATCCCTCATTTATTTACTTTGAAATGGGAGACTCTAAGTTAGGATTTAACAGCATGAAGGCATTTGTTTTGAAGTGCTGTATCTTTTTTTAATCTCTGATAAGATTTTTTCTTTTCCAAATAGTCCTTTTAAAGATAGGTGTCATGTTTGATTTAAAAAAAGCCCACAACTAGAGTTTCCATTCCATCCTGTTTCTGCACTCACACGCAATTAAACCACTCAGTGTACTTAGTAAAGTAGAGAAGGTATTAATGGATCTGCAGCTGTTCAAATGTCAATGAACATTGTGCTGAGAGGGGAGCCTTCATTTTGTCGTCTGTAAGAACTTTGTGGTGCTGGACTCTGCTCTGAGTTCTTTTGTTTGTGTGTGGGTTTTTCAGGAAAGGAAACTAGTAGGAGACACTTTGAGTTGCTGCCCTTTTGTGGGAGGGCTGCCCCTATCTCCAAGAAAGCATTCTTTTTGGATGAAGTCTCCAATTAAGTAGTGTTAAAAATTGTCTTTGCTTTTGTTTTTAATTGAAAGCAACTTCAGACCTGATTTTGAATTGCTGACCAAGTTAAACTGTGTTGGAAAGCCTCAGTTGACTTGGAGCTGGTTTTTGTAACTTAAGTTTGGGTGTTACTGGTTCATTGTGAGCATACAAGTAAAAGCATATTGTGGGAGAAGAAATATACTTGTGTATTCTTGCAAGTGCTTGGCCATTTAGTAAGTATCAATATCAGTCTATACTGATAAACACAAAATTTAGACAAGGGTAAATAACGCTACTGTATTCTGATTTATTGTCAAAAAATTCTTTAGCAATATATGGTAAGCAAATTACCATCTTAAAACAATAAATACATGTTGCATGTTAAAAATGTAATACAAACCTGTACGATTTTTAGAAGAAAAATAATAACTTAAAAATGTCCAGAGACCTTTAACTGGCAAACTAATTTTTAAGATATTTTAGTATTCTAAATCTCCGTATTGTTTTCATTGCTTTCAATTAAATGTCAAAGAGTTGCAGTATTTTTGATCTTAAATATTGGTGAAATGTCTATTTAAAATATTTTACAGAAAATACTTCTTCAGTCAGTGGTTATGTTCAAAACAAGACTTAATGTTATTAAATACTACTGGGAGATAATTATAACATGTCAGAAAACAGCTCATACATCCTTACTGCAAAGTTTGTATTTTTTTAAATTTCCTATAATGGTGTTAAGTTTCTTCTACCCTTTAGAATGTTGTTATCATTGGTTTTGATAGTAATAGCTTCTTGCTATGTAGGGATTAATCTGAGCTCTGTCTTATATTTCCACCAATTCTGCCTTTAAAGTAAATTGTGATTTAATTTTTTTAAAGAAAATCTTCTGAAAAGTCATACACTTTTGGAACAAATATTCATATTAAGACTCTGATTTTGGTTCAGGTTTTTGTGCATGCAGATGTTAAAAAAAAAAAAAAAAAAAAAAGAAGATCTTTTTTGGGAGCAGGATTGCTTCAGAAACACGTTTGACACAATCAGTGACAAATAAACTACTTTATCTGTCATCTGTGATGTGTTTGTGGGCACTCAGGGTTAGGTACTGTGAGGTCTCTACATGCTGTGTTGCAATCCAGCCACGCTTTCTCAATCCTTTCTGCCCGAGTCTTGCTTCACGCTGCAGCCTCTTAAGACAGTAAAACTTGTTTGTGTTTAGGTAAGCAGTATCGCAAAAGGTGTTGTAAATTAATCTTGTTCCAAAGAACAGGGAAAGCCCTGATAAATATTACCTAGGAATGCAGAAAATTCAAAGGCTTTATAATTTGATGTATAGGGAAATGCTGTGCTGAAAGAAGTAAAAACTTACGCCTACTGCTGAATTTGCTTCAGTCAGAGCCAAATTTTTGTCAGGTGGGTCATCAAAATTTAGCTGTTTGAGATGTTACTGGCTACAGCTGTTTGCTTTACCCCCTTGCTGTTGATTAATGCGCTTGTAAATCAGAAGTAGCAGTATGGGATATGTGTGACCCATTTGCAGCCCATTGTTCTGGCTTAAGTTGCCAGTAAAAACAGTTTCTGCTGAAGGTGTTGGCAAGGCCTCCTGTGTTTCAGGTGCGTGCCATCTTCTGTTATAACAGGAATCATAATGTTCAGCTGCAGAGCAGCGTAAGAGAGCTGAGAAAGAGAACTGCCACAAACAGTAACTGAGATGCAGTAAGCTTCAGGAGTCTTAATTTGGTAGCAGCCAATTTGACACACTTGTTTGTAAACTTAAAATATCTTTCATGAGACTTAAAAAATCTTACTATAATGCTTTATGTCGCATTAATTTGAACAATGTATATTATGCAAATTAGACCAGCAAAGCTTTTTATCATCCACTAGTTTGTCTATGTTATTATATTTTCAAAACAAATATATAGGAACTATCTCTTCTCCCATGTTCTTTTGCATTTTTGTCCACAACAATTTTTGATGTCAGATCTCTTTCCTCTGTTTTGCATCTTCTCTTCCTGTTTTTTTAAACTGTGGAACTTGTGGAATTCACTTTAATATTAAAATAATAGTTGTTTCTATGTTTGGTTTTTTAAAGTATCTATCTTGTACTTAATGAATGAGGAGGAGATGCAGGCTTCAGTCTTCAAAGACTTGCGTCTGAAAGTGAGAGTTTCCTGAACTATTGATTACGCTCAAAGGGGATTTAGATCAGAAACATTTCTACGACCTTACAGTAGCTGTTCCTAGGGTTCTGGTAATACTTAAGTATACAAATATCCTGTAAGAGGAGAAGTTATATATTCATAGCTTTCAAGATACATTTCAGGTTTGTTTTGTCCATGTATAATTATTGCTGAATTTTAGTGGTGTCTGTCAAAAGAACAACTGTCTATCTAATTCATTTTCCAGAAAAGAATACCCCCCTCAGCTTCAGAAAGTAGAAGCAGACCACATTAGGTTACCACGGTCTCAAGGAGTGGGTAAGTTATGTTTAGAGTTCTTACTTCTTTTAAGCAGAATAATTTTTTTTAATACCTGCTTTGGGAGTGTGTGTTGCCAAAGTTTGTGTAACGTTTAGTGTATCTATTTATATCCTTATATCATGTTATTCTAGATTTATACAATTTTGTGCAGGATTTTCCCCTTTATGACTGATTCCTGCAACCTATGCACAGTCACGTTATAATGAATTTTAAATTAGGCTTCAGTTATTTTAGAAACCACTAAATTGGGAAATTCAGAATCAAAGAATTGTTGGAGATGAACAGATCTCTGGAGATCATCTAATGTGAGCTCAAGCCCCCAGCTTGTTCTTGAGTTATGGACGAGAAACTCCTGTAGCACTGTTAGTATGTGAAAAATGGACCATTCATGGTTAATAACACTTGGTATCCAGTATATGCATGCACTAAGGTAGTGAATAGAAGAGTCGGCATCAGCACTGCTCTGTACCTCTACTGGCATATGCTCTTGTATCACTGGTTGGGGACCGCTGATGGAGAGACAAGGGAGAAAATACTGTTTTCTTTGAGGTGTGAAAATTGTGAAATTGGAATAGAAAAATCACTGTGTTTGATTGAGCTTTGTCAGTACGGGTACAGATAGAGTCTGTAAACCTGCTGTTCAGCTGCTTTAGCCGTCTGCATTGGCTAGTTACGCTTCTGTGCCTTTTCAGGTTAATGTTAAGTAGAAAATCACACTCTGTACATTAATTTATGGGTTTCTGTGTTCCTGTACTCTTCCAGTATTTAAATGAATGCCCCAATATAAAACAGAATACGGCAGTATAGTTCACTGTACTGCTGAGTCTTTGTGTTGAAGGAATAAATCCTAATTGCACAGAACATTTCCAATTATTCTAAGTGCATTCACCAGCAGTGATTTAGTGAAAATTACCACCAGCATAGTCCAGCAGATCCCCTCCTGCTTTCGGTAGCAGATGCTTCATTCTCATTGTAGTGAAGTTAGTGTAGATTTTGAAGTCCAAAGTCTCCTTCAAAGATACTAAGCTACAAATTGGCACCAAGAGAAACTGAAATAGTATTAATAAACTAACATTACTTCAGGGATTTTTTTTTTTAATTCTTACAACAAAATCATGAGACACTTGAAGCAGTGTAGTTTGTTGGATGTTTAAAAATGTGTTTATGTTTAGTTCAAGTTAGTGTATGTGAAAAATTAAGTTGATCATAATTTTAACAGCATATGAGTAAGCATTTCTTGTTGAGATTTTTGCTTTTTTTTTTTTTCCCTCCTAGACAGTATAATGGAAAACAGAGAAGAGTCGGAATCAGAATCAGAATCTGAAATTAAGAGAAAGGTGCAACAGAAACGTCACTGCAATTCATATCAATCTGACTTGACTCTATCTTCTGCTACAAAAAAATGCTTAACTCAGTTAAAGGTGGGTTAGATTTTGAAAACATATAAACTTCTGATTAACTTTGGAAGTTGATGCATATTTTAAAAACAGGCATTTGGTTGTGAAACAAATTAATGTTCTAAAAATCCTTAATGTTGGGAGAAAGTTTTACATAATTAAAAATGTTATAATAATGGAGATATTTAATTGTTTATATTGATACTATGTATGAAATACTTATTTTCTGATTTTAAACAAACATGCTGCACTGGAAAACAAAAGAACCTGTGTTTAAATTGATTGGCTGGTTGGTGAACCAGAAACTGATAATTTGGGTTTGCTGTCTGTGAGATAGAGAAATGATTTCACTATTTGACACATGTTGGTATCTTTGACGTTTTTAGTGTCAAGATTTTTTGTACTGATAACAATAGAGGTACTGCAAAGATGCAAGTACTTCTTCCTAAGTCTCTTTCTTTCCCAGTGAAACCAGCACAGGTATCCAAATGGCATTCCCTTACCTGGATGCAGCCAACCAGGATGTTTTGTCTGGAACTTTTTTGAACATCAGATGTTGGATATTTTGGAAATTCTTATAAGGCTTTCTGTATTTGTTACCATCTTCCCAGGTTGCTATGGAAGATTCATAATGCCTCCATACAGGTCACAGTGTATGTCTATGAAACCAAAGCTTCCTGTAAGGAGATCTTGGTTAAAGAAAAAGTAGATCTTTGATTATTGTATATAATCAGCTTGTGTTTTCTCGTGTGTATTAGAAACTTAGTCTGACTGTATTTCTTGTTTAGGTTGAAACGCTTGGTGGTACTCTTACGCATTTACATTACATATTTAGTTAATTAATATGTTATTTGGAAATTTTAATAGCTAAAGTTTTGATCTTAAACCACGACAATATCTATATAGGTATGATCTATGTAAGCTAAGTGATGAAGTAACAAAGCAGTTAAAAACAAAAGACATAATAGTTCTGTGGGGTTTGTATTAAGCATTATGTTGATAACTTCATTTATGTTTGTTTAAAAAAGTAAAATATTCAGTGCAGCCTACCTTATATTCTGTCTGGTAAGGGAAAAAAGAAGAAAATGATCTTCTAGATTGAAATGATAATTGAAGAAAACAACTTAAAAATAAATGGAGCCTTGATTTTAAAAAAAAAAAAAAAAGGAAAAAACAATTCAAAAGCAAAACAACAGTCTGAAGATCTAACATGTCATCTTTAAGTCTTCCTTTCAATTTACGTGAATTAGCATGAGAGGAAGGAGAGCAGCCCCATCGTTTGTTGGCTGGATTTTGATCAGTGTAGACCATTTGCAGTAACTCCTAGCTCTAACTTGAAGACTGTTTACATGTTAGAGCAAGGTGTGCTTTGAGCACATTCCTTCCTATTACAAGGCCAGAACTACTTCCCTGATGGTGTACGTGTGGAAAATGAAGCCACAGCTGCATGTAGAAGCATCAGCAGCTTCGTGTCCCTGAGCTAGATAACATGTACCTGACCATGTTGCTACAACAAGCTGTTCTCTGTCTCCCTGATAAAAAAGCGTCAGACTAGATTACATTGTTCCAGGGGCATGATTTAATTTTCAAAGCCATCAGACAGACTGCATTTGTAAGCAGTATTTAACAATTACATCCAGTACTTTTTCCCATGCATATCTTGGAAATCTGTAAAGTTGAGAACACCAGCAGTCGTGAGTGGATACCAGTTACTTTTTCTCAGACCCTAGAGCTGAGTGCCTGTGGTAAAACTGTCAAGCAGTAAGCTTAAGAAAAGCAACCCCCCCATATTTTTCACACAATGTATTAGGAGATTTTGAGAAGGGATTGATAAAATTTGTGAGGCTACATCATCATTAAAAAGGTTTATTTCAATTCAATCACTGACTCAGGAAATGTCTACATTGGTAATGAAATCAAATGAGGAGGATATGTCCTTACTCTGCTGGCTATGCTCCCAGCCATCTACCAATACCATGGCTGAAAAGGGCTAGATGAATCTTTACTCCAGTCCCATGGGATAGTTCTGATCCCATAAGACTGTATAGATTGAGAATACATCTGGATGTAAAACAGATCTTGCTGCAACTGAATTCACTAGCACAAATCTTGGTTTTTTTCGTTTTTAAATGGGCTAAGGGTTTTATCCTTTATTACAGTAAAGAGATTTAATGCAGTAATTTATGCATTTGTCAGGAACCATATGCATTTTCATGAGCCATGAGTTGTCGAAGTGTGCAGAAGATTGATTGGAGGTTTATGGAACCTCTGAACAACTGGAAAGTGTTAGCTGTGGTTTTGTGCCAGAGGAATTACAAACATAACCAGCTGCTTGTCAGGCAACATGCAAATGGTTTTCCTCTTCTAGGCTATAACAGGTTGCACTTTTTAATAGTTAGAAGTGTACATAATTTTTAGAGGAAGGAGGATTTTCTGCATCATATCTGCTTACTAAACTAAAAGCTGAAAAATAACAAAAGCTTTGGATTCTGAAACTTTTAGATGTAGGGCAGAGTATTTGTGTAGGGCATATAGTGTTTGTGGTTTACAGGTTTCAAAGTTAAAAAAAATGCTGTATTATACAAGTTACATGGCAGACACATTTAGGTAGAACTCATCTATTTAAGTAGTCATTTATCTTAAAATAAAGTCTAGAAGAAGAGTATGCCCCTCTTAATTAAACACTGCTACCCCTACCATCAAGATTTAGGCTCTCAAACCATGGAAATGAAGTTGGTTTTAAATTTTGGGGGTATGGTTGCAGTTGAGCGGGGGGCATTTATTCTGTACTTAAGATCCTTCAGGTACAATTGGTAGCTTCTGTTGAACATTTTAATGTCTGATTGAAATTCTTCAATGCAGTATCTTTGTAAAAACTGCATTCTGTAACTGGGCACTGAGGCACAACACTGGTTTTCATGTTGCATGCTATTTATCCCACCACTCGGGTTTTAAAGGCTGAAGGTCTGATACACTTTATATACTGGGACTTTGGGGTTTTTTTGCATCTGTTTTACTATGATATGTGTAGCTTTTTTAAACTGCAGAAAAAATATGTACTCCTTATATGATCTTACATTCGTTTGGGTTTTTCTTAAATGATTGAAGATCCCATACCTAAGGAAGTCCTCATTATTGGGTAAGTGTTCATGGCTGGGGGTGATAGCTATGTTTTGAAAAATCATGCCTTTGCCATGATAGGATACATTGTCCATATTTTCCATTGTGGCCCCTGCTTTGCTCTTGAAAGTTTGGGGAACTCCTTCTCCTCAAGTCCAGTTTTCTTTTCTGACATCCTGGACTCTAAAGCAATGTATTTCCTATTTCCACACCCCCTCCCTCCTGGCTTTTTTGCCTTATTTTTTGTTTTTTTGGGTTGTTGTTTTGTTTTTTAATGTGGAGTAATGATTCTTCTACGTGCTTTGCCAGGCTGTTAGAAGATACCTTGGGAGGACAAATTAACTTCATGACCTGCTTCTAGTCCTTTTTAGTATTGCTCTATGGATTCTTAGGTTACTTTATTTTTGTCAAATGAAACTGTTTTCTACAGAAATGATGTAACTGGACCTTCTTGCTGGTGGATATGTGTATCTGAACAGTGTGCAACTTTTTACGTATGGAAAGAAAAAAGGCAGGAAGGAAAATCTGAGTTGTCCAACATGAATAACTTTCAAAAAATTGCCACAAATTTGTTACTGTTAGAACATTTTTCATTCTCTTAAATGCTAATGTAATGTTATCAGTCTTCAGCCTGAACAGAAACTAAATGCAAGATTTGGAAATGGTATCACTGTACTTATCCAGTTACTGATTTTGTGTGTGTGTGTTTCTCTAGCTTTTGGAACAAATTGATTATTCTACTAATTGCCCAAATTGTGGGCGGGCGAATGAAAATCAGACCAAATGCCGACATTGTGAAAGTGCTTCTCTGCAAAGAGTCTCCAGACAAACTGTGACATTAAGTGAATCTGTGGGACCTTTATCACGTTCTTCAATACATCAGAATTCAACAGGGCAAAAATCTTCAGGTACAGGGTTCAACACAAAGAAGTTTTATAGTTCTGCTGTTGGGAAGGGTCCAACGGATATTCTACTGAGTAATGAAGTTGTAGGACATTCTATGTTGCGACAGAATGGAAAAGTTGGTCTTGTAACTGGGACAAAAAATCCTAAAATTACAGGAAGCTTAAGACAGAGGAGTACAAGACCATCTGAACTAAATGATCCAAGTAAGTATCTTTTTATGACTATAGTCATAAACTGGAAACCCTAAATATTGTATAATAAAGAAACTGTCCTTGCAGGTTTATGTTACTGATTTTGGATGGAATTGGTTTGTGGATGTGTTCTTGGGGAAGTGGGACACACTTTTTTATGATTTCTTTTTCATGTACTGAGGTACTTTCTGAGAAAGATCAACACTGAAGAAAATTACAGTTACTTTCTGAATCTCGTTTTGTTTTAAAAAAGACTTGTACTTTATAAGTTTTAAAAAAGCATTCTTAACAGAATTCCATCATTTGTTCTCCCAAAGGGACGGTCTTTGGTTCTTTATTTTATATTTTTCCCTCTTTAATAGTTTGTAAAATGTTAATTTTTGTGCTTTCTCTGTGTAAACGCAAATTAATTTGTAAGCAGGAAGGAACTGGAATTTGGGAAATTATATTTCTAGTTCCATGCCTAGTTTACTAGACCATGTTGTCTTACTGATTTGAATAATTTCATTCATAATTTTTCTTGTCAGTTTCTCTTAAGTCGTATTATTTGCTGTCGATGCTTGATTGCACCAAGAAACGTATGGCTTCGCTTCTGTGTCTAGAGGCAAATTAATGATATCCATTTCTTGTATAGTTAGTTGTGAGAAATAAAAAATGAGGGAGAGAGCACCTGCGAGCAGTTTCCAAATAAATCGTAATAAAAGCATAATATAATGATAAATGTGGACTTTTTTTGGCACTGCAGGACAATTACGTAAATTATTTTTAAGCGTTTGCTTGAAATTTATGTTACAGAAAAATGTAGTGGTTGAGAATTTAATATTTTCTGTTTAGTTGTTTTGTCTAGTGATGATGATGAGGAGGAGGATAGTGGCAGCACTAGGAGAATGGAAAGCATTTCACCTCGTCCTGCAGATTCAGCCCGCTCCTCCCCAGCTCCTTCTACAGGAAAGGTGGAAGCAGCATTAAAGGAAAACAGTTGTGGAATAGAACAGAGAATAGGTAGTATAACAACAGATACAGAAATTGCAGTCACACTACCAAGAAAAGCAAGAATGAAAGATCAGGTACTATTTAATGCTTTGTTTAAACAAAACAAAAATCAAGTCATAAATGGAAAATGTAAAGCCTTGTTTTGCATTGTCAGAAGTTGACTATATTTGAATGCTTTTATTATTTAGTAGCTCATCAAGTAGTATCTCTGCTTATATAATACTGGAAACATAAGAAAATATGTTCATTATATTTTTACAAGCATTCTTACTGATTTTAACATAGATGCTTCTGTGTCGAATGTATACTTTTTGAGACTGGGCAGGGTATCTCTATAAAACTCAAGGGCTTACACAGTTTACAGAAGAATGTCAGTACCAGCTGTTGCCTGGTAAGACTTTGGACATACAAAGTTAAACATGAAAAGAGACAGTGGGAACAATAGTGGCCCTTTAAAATCAAAATACTTTGACAAGTGTCCCAATTAATAACATTTATTTTTTGGATTTCATCGTGGGACTTTTAGTTTTTAGTTGAGTGCCACTGCAGGAATTGAATACACAAAGACAAAAAATGCACCATGAACTTAAGTGCCATCAAAGGGGACAGCTTTCACAGTATGTTAAAATCTTACTCACCTCAATAGTGAGCCATTACGAAGAATTCCCTGTGGCAACTGGTGTTGAATTAATAGTGCTGATTAAAACAATTTTTGGGTCACCTGTCCAGTTTCACTGTTTTGAGTTTGGTTCAACAAGAGTATTTGATCAGACTTCCACTTGCTGTCTCAAATCCTTTGTGTTTCCTGAGTTAGAATGCTAAAGTAATGATGACAAAACCTTCATATTTTATTGAGATTCAGAAGCCAACATTCTAGTGCTGTAATTGATGCTGTTATGGATGTTTATAATGTGGTGTATAATAGGTCACCACTAGCAATATGAAACACTTGAACCTCTAGCCTACAGTAAAGCTGGGATGATAATTAGTTTTGAATTTCAATTATTCTGACTTTACGTGCTGGATTAATTGCATTGCGAAAGCACTGGTGTCTAAGACTTCTGAAACCCTCACAATGATTTCCTGTGTATATCCGAATGTTCGTGTTCACTAGTCTTCAAGGACTGGCTGTAAAATTGTAAATTAACTGCATATTGTAGACAAAAATGGGCAAGAGTTTGCTTTGGAAAACAGATTTTTTTTTTTATTTTTATTTTTTTTTGTAGTGCAATTTAACACAAACTTTGTATTGATTCAAGGAAACTACCAAAAATTTCAGCTATTGACTGATATAACAGAAAATATGATAGTTATAATAGGAAAAGCTTTAAGGCTTTAAGAAGCTTTGTTCATTTGTTTTTCTCTCAAAATATTTATTCCTTCTTTACTGAAGAGGCTGCTTGAATGTAGCACCACATTTATGTTTTCTAGTTTACTCTTTGTCTGTGATTTGAGTTTTGAGCTTCTAATAATATTTAGCTAGTCCAGCAGACAAAAATGAAAAGCTGTCTTCGACAAGAGTCTTACGAAAGGATTTTAGTTCCAGGGGTTTAGAATCTGCCTTCTCCACTATAGTTAGATGAAACATCCAAAAGTGTATCTTAAATTGTGGCCAGGATAGGCCATAGTGATTAGGGTCAGCACAATTGTCAAGATTTAGTCTTAATAGAAATATTGGAGACCTTAAAATATTTTTCTGTGGGAGTTTGTCTTTTGTAACCCAAAAGAATGTTTATTAATGGACATCTCTGTGAAACATTATAAATACCAATGAAAAGACTAGCATATAGAAAATCCTTCAACAAAATAGAGCAATATAAGCAATACAAGAATTATATTAATCTGACAGCTATCAGCCAGCTTTCTGTCATTTTAATAGTTTTTTAAAATATTGTTCTATTGGTAAACAGGAGACTTCATTGAGAGTAGAGCTTCAGTCAGTATCTAGAGGCTTTCTTGAACTGGAGCCAGACTCAGTATTTAGTCTTCTGGCCCTAGGAATCTGTCCTAAAAACATCTTAATAGTTCTGCGGAGTTGCTTTAAGGAATTTTTATTGGGCTTATTTATTTAAGTTCCTTGAAGACCGCAGTTCTGCTAATGTGATGATGCACTGTACTTCAGTAATTACTCGGTGTTTTTAGTTACCAAAAGCTTGGAGTAATAAAAACTGAAAGAAAAAATAAAACCACCAACATTGTGGTGCTTTTACAGCATTAGGGTTTTTTATGTATATATAAACAAATAAATTATATTAAAAAAACCCTTGTTTTGTCAGGCTACACAGTGTTTCAAAATGGCAAAAACTAAATTGGCTTTGGCAATTTAACAAGCGCTGTTTATGATTTGGAAATATTAACAAAATGTCTACAAGTGTCAGGTTTTGGTTTTGGCTTGTTTTGATTTTTTTTTTTTCCCCCTTGAATCTAGCAATAATAGTATCTTCAGGTGTTCCGAAAAGTCTTTTAGGAAATTTTTGCCTTTTGTATATGGTTGAGGTGGGTGCTACAGTAAGTAATCCTGTTGACCAGCAAGAAGGTACTGAAAATTAAGTCTCTAGTTTTTAACAAGCTTGTTTTAGCAATAAATCTTCGTGAGACATTCTGAAACCTTGACAATTACTTTTCAGTTTGGGAACATTGTGTCTAACACTCCAATAAAACGTCGTAAAGTTATTTCTCAAGAGATTGTAACTGAGGCTGTACCACTAAATTATCAAAATTCCTGTGAAAGTGTCATTCTGAACTGTCGGAGTATACGAATAGGAACGCTACGAAGAATGGTAGTGGAACCTGTGATTGTAAGTAAACTTGTTATTTGACAAATTACTTTCAGGTTTTGGTGGGCATTGTTATTTTCATACTTGAATAACATATTTTGCCTATGCCTGGAACAGTAAGTTTCTCTAACTTCAGAGGCTGTGATTCCCAAAGAATCCCCAAGTACTGTTATCTACTAATGCATATGATCTAGTTCTGGTGTTTAATAGAAACATCGTGCCTGCAAACCTCTTGAAAATCCTGTTTACATGGTTGGGGAGGGGCTTATGGATGAGCGTGCATTTGTTCTTAACATTGAAGTCAACAGCTACAGGAATAAGCATGTCTGCAGCTGAATAATTTTACTTCTATAGAACAATACTTCTTTTTGTTAGCCTTCTAAGTTACATGGGGACTTTGAAGGAGACATTGAATGTTAGCTGTATGCAGTAAGCAAGATAAAATGGATACTTCTTGCTGGAGTAACCACATAAATAGCAGAGAGGTATTACTCATTCTTTCCACCTCTCTGCAAATCCCTATTGGTTGATTTGCTTAAATAGTGATACTGATAGGTGACATTCTCTTCTGAGGATTTTTTTTTTCCTTCCTTATAATTTGTGGCATTTTTTTGGAGTATTTTAAACCTTTTTGAAAATGAAGTATGTAGATCATAAGTTTCGACAGTCACTATAACTGAAAGAGACGTTGAATAATTAGTTAAGATACACTTGCTTCCTTGAGTTGTGCAAAAGTGTACACTTTGGTTTTTTTAAAAAAAATTCATTTTACATTTTTATTTTAAATTTTTCTCATTAATCAAGTACGTAGTCAAATGAAATAGGTTTACTAACAGTTAAAAGGCATTAAGTCAGTTTTGGTCTGGAGAAGATGTGGAATCTTACTGTTGTGTTGTCTTCCACAGTTTTGCCTGGATTATATCAAAATACGCCTAGAAAGTCAAGAAGGTGAGTGCATCTTTTAATTTCATGTTAATACTCACTATATGTATGTTGAATGAAGAAACTTTGTCAAAGGAATTACCAAGTGAATCATAATGAAATGTTGATTCTGCTTTTGTCATGTACATAATAAATTATACTGGGTTCCTGCACCCAAATAAAGGGGGAATGAGAGAGGGTGGGAAAGGGGGAGTATAAATTTGATCTGAACTGCCTGATGGATAAAAACCAAAATGATTTTGCAATATCTCTGCCTTCTGCTGACAGAAAGAAATTCACAGATAGCAGGAATTAGCGATTTGTGGTGTGCTTGCAACTGGGTCTTTAGTTCTTCCCCTTCATCCTAGTTGAAGAGCTGTAGATATTCTGGTGATGGTTGGCAAAGGTTGTCTTGAAAGTGATTAGCAAAAACAAGAGGCAAGAGTGACCTCCTATAAAAAGTGTTGTCTCTTTAACACTTCCTTAGTTCTTTCATTTGAGATGCTTAAATAGGCACTAAAAACCACCCAGCTGTATTAGACAGTTCCTGTCTGTATCTATCTTGCAAATTTTTTCTTCTCTAGCCTAAACTTTTATATTTCATATTACTGAAAGAAATGCAGTGATGTAGTTTAGGAAATGGTGAGCTTACAGTTGTTGCTCTGTTTCCTTTGTTTTCTTTTGTAGGATTTTGCTTTGAGCCTGAAAACAAGCTTTGCCTCCTTTTGTTAATCTTAACTTTCCATGAAGATGCAGTCCTATTGAATTTTGTGTTTTGTTATTTGTAAAAGAGAACTATTGCCTTTTGGCATTATTATATGTGAAAAGGTGTCTGACAATGTGTAAAGATAAGCATAGCCTTTGCTCAGGTGTTTTAAGTTTCTATTGCATCTAAAATAGAGATGCATAGGAACTACCACTTTTCATACATTAAATGTATTAAAAAAGCCCCACCCCAAACCACTAAAGAGCTTAAGATTTGTAGTAAATATCTGTCAATTTTTAGTCAAAACAGCTGCGGGGTGAAGTTATTTCCATGGGACTTGATCACTCAATAGCATAAAAATGGCAACTCATTAAATGCTGTGTTTATTGGAACATTTGCTATTTAGGGCTTTTTTGAGTTTTGCATCTGGAGGAAGATGGGTGTATTCCCAGCTAGCTCCATTAAATACAAGTAAAGGTCTTGAAATAAAAAGGACAACCTACTTTTTTTTTTCCTTTAGGATTACAATGGTCATGCTTTTTCATGGAAAGGCAAATGCTTTGAATAGCTGTAGAAACAGCAGTACTGTTCTGTCTTGAGCCTGTTTTTGCGTGTATAAATACATGTCAAGTTCTCAAAATTCTCCTCGCATTTCTTCTTAGTTTTCTGCAAGTCCCAACTGCTGTTTCAAGTGAACAGCTTTCTAATGTGTAAAAAAAACCTATTCATGTTGCCTTTAATGGATAAGCCCTATTATCTGTCTTATGTCAGTGTTACAGGAAATACTGTTCACAGCTTAAGGCAAATGGTGAAATGTGTTATAAGATGCTTGTCTTAATATAATTTAAATTTTCATCTGAAGGGTAGACAATCTACCTCACACAGGAAATGCAGTATGCTTCATCTCAATGTAAACACAGTCACGAGGATTCAGTTTTCTCCAAAGACCAGCGAAGTCATGTTTTGGCAATGTTTTCTATCTAGACACAGGTAGAAGGACCTGTATGCTTCAGTTAAATGGGTTGAATCTAGTTTTAAGTTGGGATTGGCGTTTCTATGGTCTGCTTCTGAAAGTGAGAGATTAGGTGAAATGAACTAAGTGTTTTCATTTAGGAATGAGAAAACTGGCTGACAGGCCGCACCCAGAGAGTGGTGGTAAATAGCTTGTTTTCAAACTGACGACCGACGTGTCCCAAGTGGGGTCCCTCGGGGGATCGATATTGGCCCCAGCACTGCTTAATACCTTCATAAGTGAACTCGAAGATGGCATTAAGTATACCTTGCCAAGGTTTGCTAATGATACCAAACTGAGTGTGGAAAGGAGAGCCACCCTGCAGGATTACCTGGATAGACTGGAAGAGTGGGCTAACAAGAATGTTATGAATTTCAGCAAGGACAAGTGTTAAGGTCTTGTACCTGGGAAAATGTAATCTAGGTGTGCAGCACAGGCTAGGGTCTACCCAGCTGGGGAGCAGATCTGTCTACCGGGACCTAGGGGTCCCGGTAGACAGCCAGCTCAGTATGAGTAAACAGGATGCAGCTGTGGCAGAGAAAACCAACAGGATGCTGGGTTGCATCAACAGGGGCATCGCAAAGCAGAGATTGAAGATGTCATTATCCAACTCTACTTAGCGCATTTCAGGCCCTACCTGGAATATTGTGTTCAGTTTTGGTCCACACTATACAAAAAAGATGTGGAGTAGCTGGAAAGGGTCCAGAGAAGGGCCACAAAGATGATCAAAGGACTGGGAAGCCTGACGTGTGAGGAAAGGCTGAGAGAACTGGGTTTGTTCAGCCTAAAGAAAAGAAGGCTTGGGGGAGACCTTATCACCATGTTCTAGTAAAGTATGGGTACAAAGAAGATGGAAACTCCCTTTTTACAAGGAATCACATGGAAAAGATATGTGGTAATGGTCACAAGTTACTCCTGGAGAGATTCAGACTGGACACAAGAGGAAAAATTTTCACAATGAGTACAATCAGCCATTGGAATAATCTCCACAGCAAAGTGGTGGATTCCCCAACACTGAACACTTTTAAGAGTCAGCTGGACAGGGCTCTCGGACATGTAGTCTACACTGTTTTTGCCAAGAAAGGTTTGAGCAGATGATGCTTGAGGTCCCCTTCCAACCTGGTACTCTGTGATTGAAAATTGAAGTATTATGATAGACGCTGAGGTATTACAGCCTAGATCTGGAAAACCACTTTGGTTTTTGCTTTAAACAAAATGGGAGGGAAGGGAAGACTCATAAATGAAGAGTCATCTATAGATTTTCATTTAGTTACTAGCTTTCTTTTCTCCTG